>NW_010309302.1:0-20781 GCF_000700745.2 Antrostomus carolinensis
GAGATCTAATGCAAAAAATACTGTTAAGGAAGAAATAAAATAAGAAAAGAATTAGCAAAAAATTACAAGTTATATACAGATTAAAATAAATTCCATCAGGAAAAGAAACAACTCTTATTATTTTCAGTTGGCCCCTGTGGGAATAATTTAAAGGCCAAGCTCCTGGGCAGGGCTGTGCTGCAGCAGCAGCAGAGGCAGATGTGCTGGGACGGGACGTCCCATCTCCTTCGCAGAGCCTGGCTTCTTGGGACGTTGTCGGCTCTCGGGTTCCGTTTCCCCAAGAGCTTTGTGCAAATACATGAAGCAGTTCGGGTCGCACTGACTGTTGGTCTCAAGAGCCTTGGGCACTTTCACAGGGCGTTGTGGAAAACCAAAAAGGAAGGGTAAATTTTCTTGGAAAATACACTGATGCTGCTAATTTACTTTTTGTTCCTTCTGTACCAACCCCAGATGCTTTCCTCCTCGGACAGTCTGAGCCTCCTGGCTATCTAAAAACAGCCTCATGTCTGCTCTTGGGTGCAAAGATGAAAAGTATCGTTCCTAAGACGACCTGCGCTGTATCTGAGTAGCTGTTTCCTTTGTTTTACCGTGCTGGAAGGAGGCTTTGCTGTTGTTTCTCTGCACTGGACTGGCGCAGGAGCCTCTGTCTGTTCTTTTTGGTGCCAAGCAGGCAGAGTGGCTGTGGACGTCAAGTATTTACAGGCAGATACTGACCACTGTGTGCTGTTTCCCTGAAATCGGCCATTAACCCAGTCCTGCCAGCAGTTATTACCTGATACAATACTTTCTAGAAGCACACCCAGCACTAAAATATGCTGAAATCAACGGGGAAAGTTCCTCTCGACTCCACCGACTCTGGATGCAATCTTTACCCAGGCTGCTGATGCAGAACTGCAACGGGCCGGACGCCGAGCACGCGTTTGCACTCCGTGGCAGCGGTCCCGTCCTTGGCATTTCTGGTTTTTAGATGCTGTAAGTTGAAAATGCTCAGGACACCCATTTTAAAGGTTGTCTGAGTAGGCAATGTTATCCTTCACAAGGTCTAACTGCTTTCCTGACTATTCTGTAAATCAGCTTTACCTGCAAAATCAGCGCTCCAACAGCAGAGTGTAATTGCAATGTAGAAACGCATAAACATCGCGGTATTTCTGAAGGCTGCTGTGCATCAGTAAAGAAGATGAGACTTTGAAGCGATTTAAAATCACTCATAAAATATCCACGAGCAATTTTAGAGTCAGAGAGACAATTCGATTCTTAGCTATGTGCTTGAATTGGGGCTGTACCCCTGAGGTTACAAGGAAATTTTAATCTTTCTACTTAAATCCTAGGCCAAATAGCGGTGTGTGATGCGTATGCAACCATCCAGCACACCAAAACTGCACGAGTCAGGAACTTCTGCCACAGTTCCTGGATACTATCGACACTGACACGATGTCACTCTAAAAACACCCTGGGAGATAAATCAGATGATGTGTCTGAATTGCCCTCTGTAAGGTGAGACTCGCCCACCACATGCTTTCTCCACACAGCTACACCTCTCAGGTGAGGGTTCACGCCGGGACCTCTCTGCCGGGGAAGGTCCAAGCATTTTCAGCAGCTCAGTGGCGGGGCACTCAGGCCAGCGCGGGCTCAGTGCCACCGTCCCCCTCCCCAGCAGACTTGCTGAACGTGGCTTTTTCAAAACCCAGATGCTCAGGCTCGCAGGCGCTAGCAGAGCTGGAAATCACCCCCAGCCTCGCAGCGCAGGCACAGACAGAACGGCATCCAGAGCCCAGCTGATGACCATGAACCACGTATTTGCATGATACAGGGATAACCCCAACCTCAGCACGCTCCAGGCTGGAGGTCTCTCAAGCAGGACACTGCAGATGGTGTATGATGACTGCAGGCAACACAGCCTCGCCATCGGGAAGCTTTGCACTGTGCCGGTACGTTTGGTTGGGAACAAAGGACAGGACAGTGTTTCTGTGGGAGCAGAGAATTCCAAATTCTTTCAGGGGTCAGTTAACTGGGTTGAATTTACCCTTCCCTGGTAGAACTCCAGTGACTATGTGAGAATTGCACCAGGGATAGGTCACACCTGGCTCTCTTTCCTTATTACTTCACTATTCAGCTGAATTAATGCTACCGAATGGTTTCAAGTTTCCATTTCCACACAGGCTTTACTGGCTCAGTGATACTGTTCTGTCATGCTGAAGGGGCCAATATTTGATTGCACTGTTGCAATTCATGTCTTGCTCACGTTGTTCCTATAGACTGTGAAATCCTGGGGCTGCATCAGGGTTGTCCAGTTTTTGGAGAGGTTAATTCTGATAAATTAGAAATGAAAACTGTGGATAGGTAAAAATGCAGGACTTGTAGGTTGGATGCAACAGGTTTCCTTCTCAGCCAAAAGTCCAGACGACTCCCTGAGGCCCTCTCATCCATCTTCTGCTGGCTGGGATTTTTGCTAGGGTAATTGCAGCACCACCTCCTCCTCGCTTGGACTCTGGCCAGTGCCTTGTTGACCTCTCAGAGGTGGTTGATGGGGTTAAAGGTCCCCGACTCTGAAGCTGCTCCTGCCATGTCCAACCAAGCGCCCAGAGAGTTCTGGGAGGACGTGTGGAGGGGAGCGTTCTCAGACAGGGACAGCATCATTGCATAAGCCTGGAGGAGAGAAGAGTAATGCAGAGGAGATGTGTGAATACACACGCAGGACAAGCTGTAAGAACCACGAGAAGCAGAGCAGCACCTAACTGTACGGGAAACGCAGGGCAGCCAGCACCCTTTGGGCCTGGGCTAAGAACATGGCCCGCTCTAAATACACATCCACGGGCGAGGATGACACCCGTCCCTCCAGCTGCTCACATCTGCCAGAGCTGACAGGCAGTTGCAGGGCCAGGCAGGAGAGGCCACTGCTCCCATTGGCTTTTACAGGACCAAATCCATCTGTGCCAGCTCGGCACGTGGTCACCAACTCGCATGCTCAATTCTAGGCTCTGCTCTTGGGGGTAAGTGGCTACGTGAGAAATGCCAATTACTTTGTTTTGTTCTTAAAAAAAGGGACACCTACAGACACACAAGTGGCTCCGTGAGGCAAGAGCCCAGGCACACGCCACAGAATGGTGCAGCAATCGGGGCCTACAAGAAAGCTGGGGAGGGACCTTTTACAAGGACCGGTAGTGACAGAACAAGGGGAAATGGGTTTAAACTGGAAGAGGGGAGGTTTAGATTAGATATTAGGAATAAATTCTTCACTGTGAGGGTGGTGAGACTCTGGAACAGGTTGCCCTGGTAAGCTGTGGCTGGTTCTCCCTGGAAGTGTTGAAGGGCAGGGTGGATGAGGCTTTGAGCAACCTGGTCTAGTGGAAGGTGTCCCTGCTGCTGGCAGGGGGGTTGGAACTGGATGAGCTTTAAGGTCCTTTCCAACCCAAACCATTCCATGATTTTATGTCCATGCAGCCGTGATCTGATGGGCAGCTCCTCCTGACTCAGTGCTTGGCATCAGCCCACTGGTCCCTGTAGAAACCTGCGCACAAGTGTCTGGGAACACAGGCATGAAATGCTTGTTGGCATCACTGATGTGTTCACACGTTCTGGTCAGGGCAGATTTATCACTGCAGTGAAATAGTTAACAGTGTCTGCTGAGAAAAATGCATCCAAACTTCTGTCTTCTCTAGAACAATCTGCTTGCTTCCTTGTAACCTAGATGCTCTCTCTCTTCCAAGGTGACTTGTCTGTCCTGGTTTTATACCCTTTGTGTCCTTTCACAGCCCACACAAGTGATGTGAAGACTTAGGGAGATGATAACCTCACAGACTGGATGTGAAAGCCCATGTAATGGCCACCCATGATCTGAAACAGAGGAGGACGTGGTCCCCACCCTCCCTGGTCTACGTTAGCTGGTGTAATGTCCGCTCCTACTCTGCGATGAAAGTGTGGCTGTGCAGCCCTCTCCTTCACACTGAGCTTGCACCCACTCACTGAAAATCCTTTGTAGGGCAACAGACAAAGATCATACGTTATCTGGGACATCAGTGCAATGCTCAGCACTGCAGGACCTTTAGTCATGCAGCTGTAATGGTGACAATAGTAACCAGTTATCCAACTTTAGCCTCTCCTCTTAAAAGCTGAGGGTCAGATCTACTTGTCAAGTCAACACATTGGTGTAGTGGAGGTGTGTGCTGGAAGAAGCACAGCCCTGTAGTGTTATGGACATGCATGCTTCTAAAATCACTTAAAAGCAAGCCAGTCACTAAGGAGAGCTGTGCTCTCTCACAAATGTTGTTTTACTATTACATTTCCTGCACAAGACACAATTTGAATTATTTACTTGTTGTGATTTAAGTGTAACCAGTCCTGCATCTTACACTCTATAAAACTGATTCAAAAAACAAAAATCCCCCCTCACTCAAGCACAGGCTAGACATAACCACATAGTACAGATTTTAAAAGAGCAAGCTGTTCTTAAATAGTTAGTACATTTGGCATATTAGTAACAGGACACATGTAAGAGTCAGGCAAGTGGCTTGTGCTTAAATTAGTTTTACCCAGAAAAAAGCTGTGTCCTATCTTCAAGCAGATCTCCCCCAGGTTCAGCACTAGCACCTACTATGAAGGAGGACAATAATTTCACGGGTTTTGGGTGATGATAAAGCAAAAATCATGTTCTGCTTGGCAATTGCATTAAGTTACTACTATGCTGGGCATTTCTTTTGTGAGAATCCTTTTGTAGGGATTGAGGTAGGAACTTCATAGAACTAGACTGAGGATTTTGGTTTAATGAAAAGCAGAGAGCACAAATGGATCTGCCCTGTACCTCCAGATTTTTCTCAGAACTCAAATAGGTGCTGAGATGTCATTTTGAGGTTTCTTGGTGGGTCTGAACTCAGAAGGCAGAGTTTAACCTTTTGCTTTTAGAAATCAGGGAGATAAATGAAGAAGTTGCTGGACTGCAAGTCCAGGAAATATTACTGCCTATTACACAGTTTATAAACAAACCCAAGGGTATTTTATCACTGTTTCTGCAGACCAAACCTCCAGTTTCTTATTATGTACCAACTAAAGACCCATCCCAAAGTATAAATAAATAATATCCATAAAAACATTTATACAGACAGATAAAAACAGACAGATGCCTCAATCTTTCTATATAAGCATGTTCTCACAGCACAGGCTAAATGATAAATTGACCTGGTGACCTAAAATTGATGCCCACTCCGTTTCTCCTCTATTTTAGTACAGTTGCAACAAGACACAGTTCACATATGATTCACACATTACAGTGACAATTCCTGCTCACTGGAAGGGGAACATAACCCATAGCTAAAGGAGGCCAGCTGCTCGCTAACCCTATCGTACGTGCTGGCAGTGAGCTAGATAAAATGTTCTGTCATGTACCTACCTGGTTTTTAGCCTGCCTGTACAGAGTCTGTTTTATTGTCTCAGAGTCTAAGGTGGAATTAAACACATCTTTAACTTCAAATGCTTCCTCGGCTGCTTTGCGAAGATCCAGCCCCTTCCCAAAATTCGGCATCTGCTCCAAATCTAACAGGCCGGCTTCGTCCTCCTCAATACACCTGTACCAATGACCAGGGGAAGGGGTTGACCTGTTGTTAGCTCATCTCACCGACGTGAGGGTTCTAGCCCAGTGCCTGCATGCACAAACCATGGGGGTCTCACAAGCCACATGCGTGAACCGACAGACGGACAAACAGGAAGATGACACAAAATGCAAGGAGCAAAGGAAAAGTGGAGAGCATGACTACGCACAAACAAGCATTAGTGCTACAGATAATTTGTGATTCGGCGTGGCTACAATTCACTTTGGCCTTCTGTGTGGAGACGCCCAATTGCTGTGCACTCCTTGAAATGTCTGACACTGGATCACTGTCTGGGGAACGCTGCTGCATTTTCTTTGAGTTGCAATGAAAACAGTGATGTAAGTAAGATACTACTTTGCATCATGGGACATTTGTCACGAATACCAGTTGGGAACGTGAGGTAAACTGAGGCAAAAAGAAAGCTAAGCCTATATATATGTGCATCAAACTTTAATTTTAAAGGTGTCTAGTCATGGTCTGACCTTGGCAAAAAAAAGCTTCACTTTTTCCCAGAGCTCTGAGAACTCCACTTGAAGTCACCAACATTTTGCTACAACCAAAATGGGCAGAGCAGCACAAAAGCGACTGCACAAATACGCCTCTTCCTTTGCCCTGACCAGAGTTTTAGAGAGAAGGACATTATCTGCTGAACTGTGGTACCTGAAAAGGCTGTTTTCTGTGTTGGACTAACTAATACAAACTTCTCAAGTCTTGGATATACACCTTATCACAGATTTTCCTTGCAGTCCACTTGTTTTGTGTCCCCCACCACAGTGAAAATGGAATCTCTCAAGTGAATGCTTAAATCAAACTGAAGGTATGAGACATGGCTTGAAAAATAAAACAACAGCACTCACAATCTACCACTGACACAGGGTCAGAAGTCTGAGCCCCATTCGACTTCTCAAAAGGAATAGCCCCGCTCACCTTCGGGTATGGTCAAAGCTCATGGTGAGAGATGTGGGCTCCTCATCTTCTTCATCCTCAAATGGTCCTCGGGGCTCAGCGGTGGGTGATACTGTTTCATCCTGTGACTTCCCTGTCAGGCTGTCATCATCTTCCTCTTCCAGTTCTTCATCTTCATCATCCACATCTTCTGTTTTCTCATTTGCTAATCCATGACACTGGGAATTGCCATCAATATCCTGGATTTCTGGCCTGAAATATTTGGTCAAAGGGGGGAAGAAGAAAGAAAAGAAAAAAAGAAAAGAGGCCAAATGTGTAAGTCACCCATTTTCACTGTAATGCAAGACTTTGATAATTTTATACATATGTATGAACACAGAGACATATTTATGTACATATACATATTATCTGAACTGCAAGGAAAAGGAAAACCAACACATTTCAGGCATTTAAAAATCAGTCTTCACAGCCTCTGTCTTAAGGGTTAATAAGTCAAGTATATACCAACCCAAATGCTCTTCAAACTACAATTTTGTCTAGTCTGGATTTAAATTAGAGTTTTCCATCTCTCAAAATATAACATCTGTAGGAAAAGCAGCTTTCCTCCTTCTCTGTGCTGCTGTACTCTAACAATCTCCCTTGAGCAACCAGAAGGAGGAAGCTTTCTCATGGTGTAATCTAACAGCCAGTCTAAATTCCCTCTCCTATTATTTTTCCTGCTCGTGCCCATGTGAACCTAGTGGAATCCACAAAAGTAGCCGTTTTAACTTAGGTTAAGAGAACAAGAGTGGGATAACCAGTGCTATGGACCTGGAACCCAAGAGGATGACACCAAGTGACAGCTGGTGTCAGCCCTCCTAACTTAAGTCCCTTTCTGAAAAGACTTAACAATGGGCTTAGAGCTTGAAGTTGGAACGTATTTTCCTTCCAAACTGTTACATTTCTCTCTTTTGAGCATTTTACAGGACACAGGCTGACTGGTCTTTCAACCATGTTAACAATACATATCACCAGATAATTTTATTTACTTGTCTACCTTTTATCTGCTAAAGTTGATGCTTGGTTCATCTCACTATTTGCAATAAAATTTCTGATTTCAGAGAAATACGAATCCTCTTTTTCATCTAAAAGTGCATGGTTGTCTGATTCCGAGTTTGGGGAAGAGGCACTGGTCCCAAGGTGGTTTGTAATGACTCCAGAGTGCTGGCTCACTGAGTGAGAGAAACAAGAAAAGAGAACAGGAGAAAAACAATCAGATATTGTCAACGCTATCATTAAGAGGAAAAATAAAGGAGGAACATTACACAGCAATCCTCTCACTATAGGGTAATGATTTAACATTCAAGAGAAACCTCGCAGACCAAAGCTGCCAAAGGAAGCTCATGTTTTCCAGACTTGAACTACGGAAAGAGAGGTGACATTCAGCATTTACGGATGGTATATACAATTTAAGAACCACTATCCATTGCACAGCTGTTTGCCTATCACTTTTCCATATTCTTTTCTCCTAGGCTGGGATTAGTTGGCTTCAGCACAGTCATTTCTTCCTTTGGGTTTTATCTTAAGGTAAAGGCTGTTTTATCTTCTTGAACTTCACACACACGTACAATTGCATTTCAAGCTGAAAACCCTTGGTAGAGTTTGACACGTCCACACCAGCACTGCAGCAGGAGATCTCACAGCGGGAGGTTATGCTCCCTGGGAAGTCAGTATCCCCATTGCTGTTTGATGGATTGGAAAACAGCACGTTGTAGTAATACCTGCCAAGAGCTTGGCAGAGCTGAGTACTGTGCGTGAGTGTGTGTGTTACAATTACACACTGTGGATAAACGTGTCTTTGGCTGCGTGAGGAGCTGCTGTTTGATTTTTGCTACCTAATGATATTCAGCCTTAAGAAACAGCGCTTTCCACAAAGGCTTCCCAAGGACCAGAGAGACCAGACCATGGAGTCTTCCCTGTCCAGTGTCCCAACAGAACCAAGCACACAGCCATGCCCTTTCCTACCTGGAACGTTCTCGTGTTCGTGTTTTTTAAGATGTCGGTCCAAGTTGGTCTGCTGCCCAAAGCATCGGTTACACAGGTGACATTTGAATGGCTTCTCCTTGTTATGGATGTTTCGAACGTGCCGCTGGAGGTTGGAGGAAATGCTGAATGACCTGTCACAGTATTTACACCTGAAAAAATAGAAGCAAATACCAAAGAGTGCAATGTGAGAAAAAAAAAAAAGAAAGAAAAAGAAAAATCTGACTATCAGAAAAGCAGAAAATGTTGGTCTATAAATCTTTACTCAGCTGAGGACCTGGGAAGCACAAGGCATTAATCATTCCAGACAAATCTGATATTATTGTTACTCAAGGAGTACAAAGAAAGGATTAGGATTAATTAAGAACTGAGTTGTCCAAAAAAAAAAAACAAAAACCAACCAAAAAACAAAATAATTACTTTTCCACACATGAATTTAAAAACAAGAAAGGTGAATTTATTTCTTCCACCCTTCTCATTTTGCAGGGAAAGCAGGTAAAATATGGCTGTGGAGGGAGGAAAAAGAAGACAGAAGGAGAAGAAAGAAGGGAGGTTAAATGTACAAAATAGCTATTAGCAAGTATATCCCTACATGACAGAGTTATCTGGACAGACAGACAACTCCAGATTTATTTGTGAAATTCCTCATGGTACTCAGGATGTAGGCAGGCCTTTAAAGGTAATTATGGTTATTATTATAGTACAATAGCTCCCAAAAAATACACTGTAGTTTCCAAACAGGGTAAGATTTACTCCTGCGTAGTGAATATCTGGTTCAGGATGAAAAAATGTGGAATGTATTAGGGAAACTGCTGAGTGAAGAAATGTTCCCTCTTTGGAAGAAAGCTCGGCAGGACCCAGGGTAGATGTGCTGGAAACTTGTTCAAAGTTGCCACCCCCCTCTCTGGATTCAGATTCTCCCCAAAAAAACCCAAGGATTTGCTAAACCGTGGTGCTTCCTGAACTCAGCCCTCTCCTTCTCTCCCAGCGCAGGAGGAGCAGGAGGCAGCCGCTGTACTGAAGAGGGCAGCTTTGCACCGCAGTCAAGAGTTTCAGTACTAAAGCTACAGAAAATCGAATTCTTCTTTGAATTCACTTGAATCCCTCATTAGATCTCCCTTTAAATACGTCATTTGTACCTCAACAAAGCTGCTTTCCTCACGGCTCTACTTCCAAAACCCAGGAGAGGCAGAATCCTCTCTCCCCTACAGACCTCTGCAAATCCTGTGCACTTAGGGGAAAAAATAAAAACTGTTCCTAAAGCCTTGTGATTCCAAAACAAACCCGCTGGCTTTAGCAGAACTCCTCTGTGCTCCTCTAGCTGAGAGCAACATTTGTCCCACTGAGCTGAGCTACTGTTTGATCCAGGCATGAAGACCCTGGTGTGTTTCTGCGTGTTTCAGGAGTGCCACGAGTTCATCATGGGAACAGAACACGCAGAACTTGCCTCGTGCCTGTGCCAGTCAAGTGTGAAACTTTGCCTCGACACTTAGGACACAGTATTGTTTCCTACAAACATGACAGGTTCAAATGCGGGAAGGAGATGTGAGTGTAAAAAATCTATACTGTGAAACACTCACACCATTTCCAGATGTGCTACAGCTGTGATTTTTATTTGGTCTCTAAAAATAAATTGGTATTATTTTTGGAAATAGCAGAGATACATTTATGAAACACTCTCTCTCTCTCTCTCTTGCTGAATGTTTATGGATTCCATGTCCACCTCCAAATTTCCTACTGTTAAACCACCAAAAAGAATAAAGATATTTCACATAATGAACCTTTATTATGATTAATCTAGCAGGGAAGCAAAATCTCTTTTCAAACCACAGTTTTCTTAGACTTCAAAAGTTTTTCTTTTTCATTTTTTAAAAAAACACGATTGAACAACTAAAGAAAATGAGACGCTGTTTGAGCATCAGCGAGAACAAGCACAGTTTATATACAGAGAGTTAAACATGCACATTTCCAGCTCCTATCCCCCTCCTATCTGCTTGCAGGAGCTGCCAGGCTTCAGCAGCCTCGCTGAGCAGCACTTCAGAAACTGGAATGTCCACTACAGCCAATCCCCAATGTCCCTGTCACTCCACAGGACTTCGCCAGCGGTTCTGCCCAGCTTTGTTCCACCAGTATGGTCCCAGTAGTCCCCTCCTTGCTCTGCCCACAGTTTTCACCCCTGCCTGTCCCCCCAGCTCTACGCCCTTCGAAGCCAAACTCCCCTTTGCTGGTGTTCACCCACTGCCTGGCACAACCCAGCACCGGGGCTCTGGGTGCCACCCTGCCTACGGCTGCCCTGGCACCCACACCGGCTCTCGCCCACATCACTCACAAGAGCAGCTCTGGTGACTTCAAAGGGAGCACTTGCACGCGCAAGGCAAGAACGAGCTGGCCTCCTGTCTGTCAATTTATTTAGATGTTCAGGAAGTCTTTGAAAAGTTTCCTTTGACAGGTCCTTGCTCTAACTATGAGCTATGTGGATCCAGGTTAGGGTACGGAGCAAGAGCTTGTTAAAAAAATAGGAAACAGAGGGGCATTCGAGAGGAGCAACAGCAAACGTCTGAAAGCAAAGGGATGAGGGAGACGTCCTGTATTATTTGTGGTCCCAGAGGGGCCGGTGCTTGGATCTCTGCTGGTTTTAATCTAAATAAATGAGCCAGACAGAGGAACCAGCTTAAATTCAGGGAAGAGGTGAACGCAGAGGCAGGACAAGAATAAAACTCCAAAGAAACGGTATTTGCTTTGTAAACACACTGACAAACTGCTAGTAAAGTTTCCTCCTTATCAGTTTAACGTAACACACCAATGGGCTAAAACAAAATATAAAGTGGGAGTGAATGATAGCTCTGAACGAGCCAAAGCTGGAACTCGGGAGCTGTGAGGAACGGCAGGAGATGCTCAGAGCTTGAGAGAACTCAGATACCTGGTGTGACACGACTGGAAGGGGACAAACAGCAAACAAACCCAGGAACGTAAGAGCGAGTAACTGGGCTAAGAGCTGTACCACGACCCCGACAGTTCGGTAACACTTCACACGTGACACAAAGGCGTTTGATCTCGTGCTTTGTAAAGTTTCAACAGCACGACAGCACTTGCAAAATTTAACACTTATTTGATGATCAATGTGAGCTGTAAAGGCAGAATTGTAGCAACAAAGTGTAAAACACACGGACAGCTACTCCGAGTAATTCCTTAACCTCAAGTGTGTTTATAGCAGGGATGAATTTAGTCTGTATTTTAAAAAAACAAAATGAGGAAGAAGAGATTTTTATTGAACCATGTGCAATCTTAAATGACATGGTAGACATCAGCTTTAGTTGTTAGTTCCAGCTTAATGCAGATAACAGGACACGGGGGCCTAAAAGGAAATTAAAGAAAAACAAATTCAAAACAGACGTCAGGAAGCACATCTTTATAGGAGGAATCACAGGCAATGCTTCAGGATTGGGTGTAATTCAGGAATCAATTAGATGGCATCCTGGAGGGAAGGGACATTTAAAAGGAGAAAATAAGGTCTTGCCGAATCAAACGGCTTTTAGTTGTTCTCAGTCCAGGTTTTATGCAGTTTATGTGATTCTGTGACTCCAGAGAATGAAAACAAAACGAAGAAGCAAACCCACAACTACAGTACACCCGTATGTTCACGTGCTCCAAGTGTAGGGAGCTTCACTAAAAAACTGCCTCCTCTGGGGGTTGCTTGGCAAGCTCAGAACGACAACAAAGTCCTATTTTTTACATCCCGAGTTTCCAGGCAAGCCTGTCATGATTTTACAAGCCCAACTTATTTTGCATTTTTCAGAAAGAAACAGTTAAGTTCGATAGTCCTTTTTACCACTACTGGGTTTTGAAATACATACTACTGGAGTTTAGATTTGGTGTGAAAAAGAAGAGTGAAAAGCAGCACCTCAAATTTCACTGTATTGCATGTTGTCTTTGAGTCTTTTCAGACCAGTGGATTTTTAGGAAGTTCATTAACAGGTATTTCTCACTCTCTAAAAAACATGTAGCTCTTTCCCAACCCTTTACAAAAAGAATTAATTTGCCTCCTTATTGTTCATGTGCTATTAATTCCCACGAAGTTTTAAGTGACTTGGTAAAAAACACATCACTTACCAACGACAATCAGGAATCAAAACTAAAGCACCTTATTTTCTGGCCTGCATGTTTCTTGATCTACACTTGGACATTTGGTCAGTTTTTGGTAGCTTTATGAACATTTTAATTTGTATTTCGATGAATATATAACACTGACAGAGTCAAAAACAACCAAAAGAAAAATGATAAGAAATACATCAGTAAAACACTGGAAAGTCAGCAACCTCCTTTTACCTGCACAAAGTCGGCACTTAAAAAACAAGCTTTCAAAACAATTATTGCTGCAAAAGTTGGAAATCTCAGTTCTCCGAGAGCAAAAGAAAATCAATGATAATTAAGCTCTTCTGTAAACGTAGCACTAACTCTCAGGAGTGCTGTTATAATGCAACATTGTCCAGAAGTCAAACCTCTATTACAAAAAAAACACACAGGCTATTTTCTGGGAGAAGACCAGATCAAATAAATCTTTATTTTCCTAACCTTTGTTAAGTTGCAAGTCTCCTTTTTTGGAAGAAAACTGAACTAACAATCTCTGAATAATCAGGAGCGAGCGTTTTCGTCAGACAGGGGTGGATAGTGAATACACAGCATTCATTCAAGGCATATCAAATAACGCAACCGAAAACATCAGGACGGGGAATGGTTCCAAAATATATGTCTGCATTGGAGAGGGGTTTTTTTTTTAAATTTTTAATTTACCTAATGTCTACACTCAAAATTCAGTATGGAAAAAAAATTTGAGTCCGTATGTACCAGGGATTACAATGTAGGAGAGAGTAGCTCCTTGAGTTAAACTAAGCATAAAAATTTAATGTGTTTGACCACATGGTCTTTTGCTGCTGATAAATTTGTGTTTCTCTTTATATAATAACTATTACATTAGCTTTGTTGTGAACTTATGACTGTGTATGGAAATACCATAATATTAGCTACCAAAAATGAAACTGTTAGAATTGTTACTATTGTCTGAAAATGCACAAAACACTTACTGACATGACAGAGAAAACAATGCTGCGTTTTCAGTGAGCTCTCAATCCACCGTTCATTCGCTTTTGCTGATACATGTACCTATTCTAACAAGAAATCTACCAAAGCATGTTTCTTGCCAAAGTTTTTTGAAACTGATTGCAAAACACTAGCAGAAAATATCAAGGGGAAAAAAAATTCCAATTTGGTCTTCCATGAGAAATGTTCCTTCATATACCTCCTTCATATAACTATACACACACACACACACACACATACTTACACATAAGTTCTTGTAAGCTTTATTCAGGTTTAAAACACTCACTTAACCAGGTGTCCCTTTAGCAGACCCAGCACCCGTGTGTGCCCAGGCTGGGATGCCAGGCCCGCAGGCAGGGTCTGCTCCATGGGAAGAGATGGGCAGTTTTGCACAGACACAAGGCAAAGAGAAGTATGAAATCAAATCACCGTGTCCACAACTGGCAGAAAACAGCAGTTCAGCCTTCTACCTTCAACACCCAACCGAGCATGTGAGACAGTGTGTGAATTTCCCCACTCTGATCACTCTTTGTAAACTTTGTGATTTAAGGTAGGACGCTCCCTGACTGGGATTTTAAAGCAGATACATGACAGGGCTTTGCTTTGCTTTTGTTTTTTGATCCACTACTCCAGGCACCTCTGATACGCATTAGGAAAAGAAAAAAAAACATCTAGCCAGACCCAGCAGTTAACTCACTGGCAAGCCCTTCAAACCAGCCCCATTTTCAGAGACATTCAGCACCTTCAGCTGTCCTTGAGATGAATGGTTAACGTGAGTGTTAAACAACACTCCAAATCAGACCCCTCATCTGCCAGCATACATCTAAATATAAGTTAAGTGTCTATCTTCGAGCTGCCAAGCCTGATTATTTTTGGCTGGTGCACATAATATACAATCCTATGAATCATTATATGTAATGCTACAGGACTGTGGTATTATGTTGGCACAGCTTTATAGAAAAGAGAAAAAACAACAGAGTGTGAAGGAGGAGTGTGTTGGGACAGGGTTTTTAGCCGGGGGACAGCCTCACCTGTAGGGCTGCTCTCCAGTGTGTGTCCGCAGATGCCTTGTCAGATTTGCTGAGCGTGGGAAGATCTTACCACAGTACCTAGAGAGTGAAAGCCAAAGGAACCATCAGAGTCCTGCCACACCAGATCACTTACACACTATCACAGCTACCATCGACCTCGCTCGCTTTGACACCGCTCCCAAAATCAGAAAATCCCTTTGTGCACTAATAATTCCAGACACCCATGTACGGAGGGAGGAAGCTGGGGAGGGAAGAACTAACAGAGTGACACCCACCCCAGAATAACAGGATTCACAGTGGTGAGATACTGGTGTAACCCATTGCCACCAGAGACAGAGAACAACAGTTGATGGAAGGGCAGGAAAAAGAAAAGCCCTGTAAGAACACCCGGTTCAGACCCCAGTGCAGGCTGACTCAGCAGCTTCGCCTGGAGGCCTGGGCAGGTGTACAGGAACACAGAAAGGGTGTAGGAACCCATCCCCAATATATTCTCCCAGCTTCCACATGGACTTGAAGATCCTCTTAAGCCAAAGGTCGAACAGTTATGTGCAATACCTTTTTGCTGAGTTTTTTCCACTTATTTTTCTAAAAGCTTTTTGAATGCACATAAGCTTTGACATCCACAACCTCCCGAGGCAACGAGTTCTGCTGAACTGTGTGTTGTGTAAAAGAACCTCCTGTTGCTCAGTAACTGTGTTTGATCCCACCTTGTTCCTGCATTAGGACAGTGTTTAATCACTGCCTATTCATATTCTCTGTCACTTGAGAGTTTTTAGATCTCTTATAGCCCTGTTTAGCTGCTTATCACACAGAATCTACTTGATCAGAGTTCACAGAGTTTTCTTCTAGATCAATGCTGCAGCACTGTGTTCCTGTTACTGGGATATTCTGCTGTGAGCCTGACAGTCCACTTCGAATAAGGAAACGCAGCAATAGGAAATGAAATAAGAGAAGGAACTATGTTCCACAATAAATCTGATTCACAGTAAACTCAAAAGGAAGGGAGGTATAAATAAAAAACATTAATTGGGAAATAAAATACTAAGGATGAAAGGTTACATTCTGTGACTACAAAACCTGATGCTCAATGTTTTAGAAGGAAGATGTGAGCAGAGTTTCTTAATTTAAGAGACATTCAGCACCTTCAGATGTCCTGAAGATGAATGGTTAAACTGAGTGTTAATCAACAATGAAAATCCAAATGTTGACTTTCCAGTGTATATCTAAACATCAGTTTAGTCCTTATTGTAGGTAGAACCCCCAAATTTCTAAATAACCTACTGAAATTTGAGCCCATAGCTTTTGTGGCAAAGCTGAGCAGAAGAGAAACATCCAACAAAACACAGACTCACTTACTGCACCCAAGAAAAATGCAATGGGATCATTTCTCTGAGCTTTCAGAGCTGCAATGGATATGCAAGTATTTCTGTGGATACAACTGTGTTTGAAGAGGTTGTTTACTGTGTGCCATTCTGTAAATTGCATTATTTAGCATAGCTGAGATTGGACATAGCTGAGATCGCACTCTCACTGCAAACTGCGGCATTTGCTACCACACGCAAGAGACTTGGCTTGGAGAATTCTGTTTGCTTGAGAATCTCCAGATCTGCTCTCAAGGTTATTCAAAATTACAAAGAAAACAGAAGATGCTGATTTTCTACCAGACAAAACAAGCTATTTCAGAGTGAATTAGTCATGAGAATGATCCGTTCTAATTCTGCCGCTTCTTGTTTTTCCTCCCACCCCTGCCAAGACAGTGAAGATGTCCATGTGAAGTCGCTCTGTCACACGCTGGTGGCTGATGCAGTTATCTGGGGGGGTGGCATTCTCCCAGGGCTGCCTCAACAAGCTGGGGGTACGGTCTCTGTTCCGTGGGGTGCCCAGGTCCTTACCTGCAGGTGTAACGCTCCTTGCCCTTGCGCAGGATGGGATCGGATAGCGTGGGTGGCGGAGATCGGAAGTTGAAGGGGTGATGCGGAAGGGGCTGCAGGGAAGTGCCAGTGTCTGCCTTCATGGCTGCAAAACTCTCCAGTTTCTCCGTCATTGTTTCTATGGCTGACATCTACAAGTACAAGGCAAGACCTCATGTCATAAAAATCCCCAGGAAGAACAATAGCTGATGCATCAAACACATCTTTGAGCACTAGTGCGTTGGTCAGAGCCTGTTGCTGGTGTTTGCTCTTGCTCTCAGAAGCCAGCTGCTCAGCATGCAATGGAGGCACTGAACCCAGCCAGGGAAGAGAGAAACAGCCATCAGGCTCAGGGAAATCAGAAAAGGTACAACTGGCAAAGCCAGGCAGGAAGCATCAGATCTTAGAAATTAGGCACTTGGTTACCTTCTGCAATGGGCATGGGCTCACTTCCAGCATTTCAGATTAAAAATTTATCTCAGAATACATTTGGCTTCCCTTTTCCAGGGATGACACTGAAATCAGACACTGTGGTCAACTGCTGGATGTAGAACTCGCCACCCAAACCCTCATCTCAAACTCAAACCAAAGTCTTGGGAAGTAAGGAGGTCTGATGTCTCATACAGCATCCGTTACCCTTGCATGGGCTCAGAGGGACAGCAGCAGCGAGCCATGGACAGGTGACCTCTGGTTAGAGAGGACAGAGAAGTTTTGGGCAAGAGGCAGAAGAACATTGGCCAAAGCAGAGTGGGAAGGAGCATGGGGGAATGTATGACCCTGACCAGGGAGCTGAGATGGAGGAGAGGCTGAGGCTGGAGGGGAGGAGAGGGAGCAGCTGGGGGAGAGGAGGAGTTCAGCTCACTCAGGATGGAGTGGGTCCACAGGGAGTCGGCCTGGTGAAGAGGCCAACATTTTAATGATATGTAAGAAAGGTTCAGGAGCCAGTAAAGGTGATGGAAGGATGGGTGGGAGATGGCTGAGCTTCCTGGAGTGAACGGGAATTCCAGCCAAAATACCCTACGTGAGCCATGGCTGGATGAGTTATGGTTGGGAGGACCACAACCAACACACTGAAAGCCTGTTTGGTGGCAGTGGCAGAGGTGGGACACCACATAAAACGTCTCTGGGTGACTTTATCAGCTTCAGTTTGTGTGGCTCAGCAATGGCCACGTTCTCACATAAAGACTGGATTAAATATCACACCAGAAAGGGGGAGAACGGGAAAAACCTGGAGATAGAGAAGGGAAAAGCAAAAAAAGGAAGAAAAAAGTCAGCCTGTGTGCAAAATAAAAAAGGACAGGCATAAAAGTCCTACCTAAAGAAAATCACTTTTGCTTTCACTAGAGCAAAACAGGAAATCCAAATCCAAGAGAGAAATGCAACTCGGAGGACTATGCTGACATCTCCAACGTTCAATTTTATGCGCTCCTGAGAGCACTTTCAAGATACCAAGCAGAAAACATGGATAAAACAAACAAGGCAGCAATAAAGCTGCCTCCTCGCCGCAGATGACATCACTGGGAATGAAGGGAGCACTGGGGGGAGTGGGAGCCTGAATGGAGAGTCAGCCCGAGAGCTGGGGGACAGCAAGCGAGCGGAAGGCAGTAGGAAGCCATATATCAAAACTAGATGCTCTATTGTACAGGAAGGGCTGACCTTTTGCACGTTTACACTTTATTAAACTGGGCTCGAGGGGGGGAAAGAGAGCCAGGATATTGTTTAAAATGTATGACTATAAAAAAAAAAAAAAATAAAAGTTGTCTTAATCACCAAAGAATACATTGTGGAAGGCTGACAACCATTCATAAGCTGTAAAAAAGAGGAGCAGTAAAACCCATTTCCCGATAATAGATCCACGGCCCCTTAGTTGGAGGCTCCCAGCCCATGATAAATAGTAAGTAATACTTAGCGCCAGCCACTTGAAAAGGTTACTTGATCATTTACAGCAAAAGCTCTGCCCCAGCTGCCAGTCATGTAACAAAACCATCATGTTAAAATGCTATCCGGATCTTTCAGAGCTATGCCACTCAGCCCTTTGCTGGAGTACCTGGAGATATCTTTTGTTGTGCCCTGTTCTTTAGGCACTTAGTCAGAGATGTTTGCTGGCTTGATAGCCGTAGGCTTATTTTAAAATTCTAAACACCGGCCATAGCCTCTCCAGTGGTAAAGGCACTTTGCTATTTAGGGAACAACTGCCTGGTTATAATAAAAAAGAAGGGGAGAAGAAAAGGAACTTAACAGGTGAGAAAAGGTTTTCCATTAAGTTATCAAAAAGTTACACCATTTATTTATGTTGTCCAGAGTTTCATTTAAAATGGACAATGTAAGAATAACTCCCATCACAGCAGAGAAACTACTGTCAATGACTGGCTAAGAAATATAAGTTGCCTGAAATTAATTCTGAGAGAGAAAGCATCTTCTGAATGCTCAAGTCTTTATTACATCTTTTGGCTTAATCACATCCCACCCAGGGGTCTCTAGGAGAGCTGGGGAATTATTCAGAGAAGAAAAGGCTGAGACCAGACTCGTGTTTAGAGTAAGAGAAACACACACAGAGCGTGCCTCTACCTGACCTGGTATATGAACAGTGGTACTGACAAAGAAGACACAAGCAGGAACCCCTGAAAATATGATTTCTTAGGAAAAGATCCGGGATAATATCAGATGGGGATATGGTAGCAAAAATCTCACATATTCTTGAACAAATGACCTGTCTTCGTTCACAGTGAGTACCTGAAATACCTGATGGATGGCAGAGCATGGGAACAGCAACGCTCTAGATCAAGTGATCTTTACACAGCAACCCACTTCATTAAAAATTAGTTATCAGGAAGTTTCGGGCTGGAGTGATTGTAAATTTTAGGCTATTCTGTGTGATAAGCTATTAGAGATAACCAGACCTTCCACATCTTTTCATTGCCATGGGAAGAGGACGTGGTCAGGATTTCAGGAACAATGTTAATAACCTTCCACCCAATGCCTGCTCCGACTCAGGGCCTGGACGTTTCTCATCGTCTTGTTGGGTTGCTTTGCCACACTAGCTCCTCCCTGCTATCAGATTCTTTACAGGCAGATATCCCCACTATTCTAACTCACACAAACACAGGATGTTCCTGGCCAGCCTGTCACCATTATCCAGCCTGGCTGAAGGAAAAATCAGGGGAAGTTATTAACCAAACTCTGAGGCTGATGCGAAACAATGAGGGAACTAAGTTTAGCTGTGAAAGCAACCAGGATCCAGCTTTCACAAACCTGCAAGTTATTTATCTAAGGTGGGAAACATTATCAGAGGAGAACAATGCCTGTAAATATAAAGGAGAGTACAATAATGACCACAGAGCTCAGCTCCCAGTGTGTGTTCACAGCAGGAGAGACGGAGGATAGCTGGCGACCGTCAAGCTGGAGAGGATGACGTGTGGGAGAACTCGCTGCATTCCCATTACAGAGCAAGGAATCCTACGAGCAAAGAGTAACAGCTTCTTGGGGAGTTCAGCTATGGCTTAGAAAATAAGGGGCTTGTAAACTGGGGTTGATTCTCGTGAACAGTCTTGGCTGCACTGGAGTTAGTTGTGCCTTACAAATACTCAGGGGCAAAGGTCTGGTCCGGCTGCGCTGTGGGGTTAAGGGCTGGCACTCCTCGTCCACCCTCAAATGGGAAAAGCTGCCCAGCAGCATTTCCCATTGCTCTGCAGTGACTCAGACCCGAAGGAGATGCAGAAAGAGCAAAGACCCATGAGTTGTCAGAAGAACAGAGACTAGAGCAGCTGTGCAGGAAGGAGAGAACACAAGTTCTCTGGCAAGTGACCCACCACCTCTTGGAGCAGGCAGAACTGAACCCTGATTCTCCATTGCCCTGCACTTTCGCGCTTTCTAGATGATGTGAGGGAACATCAGGCAGGTATAAAATGCTACTGCTTGGATGCTGGACAGTCCTTCTCCACTTTGCACTAGTGCAAATGACTGCACCAGGTGTTCCCAACGGAAAAATTATGTAGGCATTCTGGCATGTGAAAGGGGAGTCTGGCAGAGCAGAGGAGCTGTCCTGATCTTCTGTTAGTGCAAAAGAAACAGCAAGGCATAACTACCACCATCCTCCAACCAGCTATGGAATTAAAACTGTCTGAAACTGAACTGGTGGAAAATAGCGGAGTTTCCAAGGGCCATCCAGGCCCCTGGATGAGAAAAAGTCTGATCTAAGTGACCAGTTTGTACCAGTTTCATCTCAAACCTCTC
>NW_010309302.1:20817-26652 GCF_000700745.2 Antrostomus carolinensis
CTGCCTTTACCTGGGGGTGAAAAAGCAGCGGGGAGGGTCGCAGGTACTTCTCCTTTAGGGCACCCACAGGGTCTGTCACCTTCCGCTTCTCCACCCTGCTGGACAACAACACAGAGGGTTACATACCTTACAGGGCTACAGGCAGCAAAGACACAGCCAAACCATTTGCAGAGGTGTTTAAATTATATATAGGAGGTTATTCTACTGACACAAAAGTCTTTCTTCCCCTTCCACTGGATACTACAAACTATGACCCACATTACCCCACAAAAGACACTGGAAATGATATGAAAACACACCCCCCCTTTGGGCAATACTGTTTTAGCCATCAGACTGACAATTAAGAAAACATTTTGATCTTTCTGTGTGAGAACTAATGCCTCAGCTATTGCAGTTTATAAGCCTCTGCTGTTGTGAAATGTCATGAAAAAAATTACACTTACAGCAAAAGCACTGTTTGAGCGGGAGAAGCTCTAGAGTCCACGGCTCTAGAGTCCATCCAGTCACTGGATGGAAAAAACCTGTCTTTGAGAGTTTGTCTTTATCTTAAGAGTTAACACTGAGCCAGACTTTGCAGTCCCAAGTGTGCTAGAATCATTAGGTGTTTCATATTTATTTTCTCCCTCGCAGCTGAGATATAATTTGCATTGAGTTTCTTTGGCAAGCTTATGTGGACAACAATTTTAAAAGTCAGGAACTGGTGGGAGATTTTTGAAGTGACTTAGGAACATCTTCTGATGTCACTTTGCTCCATTCAAATACTCCACACTTAAGCATCTTACTATGCAGAAGTGATCCTAAAGTTAGGCTCCTGTTTTTGAACACACTGGTTTTCACAAAATATTCTACTTGCAGGGAACCCGTGGTGTGGAATCACCAAAAAAGAGAAACTGAAATGTCCTCTATGGGAAAAAAAGTGTTATGAAAGTAACTCCAATAAACACAGCTGCATCTTTAAATTATTGGAACAGAGTCCACCTCAGCTAAACCAGCAGAAATCCAATAGTAAGAGTAATTTTAACTACATTAGTCCAGCATAAATGAGAGCAAATTATTTTGCTGCATTTCAGCTGATTGGTGTGTGGATCAAATTACCAAAGAGTTTAAAAGAAGAGTCATGCAGAGTGCTATTTAGTGAACTGTATTTAATCTGCATTTAATTTTTCTGAGGTAGAAGAAAAGAGAAGAGCTGGATTTGAAATGCAGTCAGAACCACTGTGCTTTGGAAGGTACGTAATTTTAGGGAGTTTTCAGAAAAACAACAATCTGTAAAACAATACGTAAAAAGTTTCTCCCTGACACAAGGTAAAAGAGTAAATGGCAGCGATTACCACCCCGACCAGCAAAGCTTCACCCTCCGTGACGCGCTGGAACCGCTGCCATGCCCAGGGGACTGACTGCCCTGGAGAGACAGTCCCACCTGCCTCACAGCCCAAAGCTTTACACCCAGCTCCACCACCTCCCAGTGCTGGGGAACCAGGACACAGCAAACGTCCAAACTTCCTCGTCAGAGCTGAACTCCGCAGCGACCAGAGGATTAAGCTGATCTCAGCCCAGTGCCTGAGAACGTCACCTTCACAAGGCTGAGCTAAAAACTGCGCTGATTTCAGCCTGTCTGGCTGCATTAAATTATATCACCAGGAGAAAATGTCAAGGATTTAAGTGGCCTTTGGGAGAAAAATGAAGGAGGCAAATGATGTGATAGAGACTGATAAAGAGAAGTTTAGAAACAAAATATTTCCATGTTTTTTAAGCTGGGACTTGGAAGCTCTGCTGTTTGGCTCATTACATCAGAAGTCTGACTTGTAAGCAGCTCCACCACTGACTTTCTGTTTTAATATATTACTAAAACTATATGCATCCCATGGAATGCAACAAATGATGCCCTCATCCTTCACTTCCATCTGTCTGCTCGACCTTTCCGGTTTTCCCGAGCCTGCTATTTTAATTGGCAATGGCTTTTTCAACCCATGTTATTTTAACATTCCTACTGAGAATGCCCAGAGGTGGCAGGATCCTAAGCTAACTCAAAGATTTTCCCTTTCTATCCCATCTATTTATTTTTTTCCAGAAGTAAATGCCGGACTATTTACATCATTCCTTGTTTTTCCAGGAAGAGATGACCACGGTGGGTCCCAGACAGAACACGACACGTCCCAGGTTGTGATGTAGCCGTTTCCATCACAGATGGTGAGCATGTAAGCAAGCAACGCAGCGTCAACCCCGAGCGTGCTGGCGAAGCGAGAGACGCTTTCTTAACAGCAAGCACCCAGGGCTCACTAATCCTCATCTCAGCTGACAGTTCTTTGGCCTGCCTAGACATTGACATCATTTTTTCCCACAGTTATCAGCCGTACAATAGCAGCAAGGCA
Source organism: Antrostomus carolinensis (assembly GCF_000700745.2). NCBI lineage: Eukaryota > Metazoa > Chordata > Aves > Caprimulgiformes > Caprimulgidae > Antrostomus > Antrostomus carolinensis. The sequence goes on from NW_010309302.1 coordinate 23,190, forward strand.
GTGACATAGGTGCTGTTCTCCTGGTCTGCTTTTCCAGGCGGGAGGCAAGGCCACGCCGCCCGTCGTTGCTCGCAGCCCTTTGAACACTCACGCCAACCACCCCGGTGCCGACATAATCGCTCTGCGGTGACTGTGAGTCTTCCCAGCGCTGAGGAAACACCAGCTTCTGCAGCACATCCATGAACCTTCCAGCAGGCTGGATCCCAGCGAGGCTCACCCACTGCACACTGCCCACGTGTAGCTCAATAACGCAAGAACAAACCACTCACTCCCACACTGGCTGCTCAATCAGACCCTTCATCCAGGAGCCAAACCCATGCACCAAAATGGATGCTGTGAAGCATCTTGTCCTAAGGGAGAATTAATTGCCATGATAATGTCTAAATCAAACTAGTTTGGGATAATCTCTTTTCACTGGACTTTGCTAAAACCAAGCAACAGTGTTTGCTACGTGATAAATACCTCTCATCTGTGGCATGAAGACAACAGGGGCAGTGCCACTGCCCCAGACTGCAGTGGGGGTACTGCAAACTTACTGGTGCCCTCACCATAAACCTTTAAACAGTTCTCCTTTAGAAAGAGGTTTTATAAAAAGCTCTAAACCAACAAAAGACTCAAGTCTTCCTTTTGCATCTTCTGAATTCATTCCTTCTGGAAGTTTAACTGGCATTTGAGTAACTTCATCCAGTCTGCTCTACACATGCCTTCCATGTTCAGCTTATTCTAGGCACGACATAACGCATTGGGCCTCCTCAATAAACACCCATTTCAAGAGAAACTAGAAAACCCTTGTTATCTTCTCAAAAAAGGTAAGTCTGCAAGAAATGTAGCTGGGAGAGATCCGGGTAACACCACGCTACCATGTATTTACACAGTACTTGTTACTCCAGACTTACAAATGTTTCAAAAGGCTGGGTCCACAACAGCAGTTCCTATGAACTGAAAAACTTTAAGGAAAGGAATTAGAAAGAAAAGGGGGGTGGGGAGGTAGAAAGGTGAAGTGGCTCACAAAGGGCCATCATGTAAGTCAGTGGGAGAGCTGCATTTCCAGGCTCCCAGGGCTCCTGACTCATTCCCAAGCCATGAGAGCCCGGGCTCCGAGGCATCTGAACTCTGCATTCTTATCGAATCAAACCTCTGGAATTTCCCCAGCAGAAGTGCCATCTTAGCGTTGGCTCGTGGGAGAGTCCTTAAATAGGTCAAGTTTCTTCTTTATCAAAATAAGGATGTGTTCTTTAGACACATTGATTACGAGTACTCCTTTCAATTATTCAGCCCTTTTGATTGAGAAAATTCAACGTGCTGTGACAAAGGAGAGAGAAGCACAATCAACTGCAGCAGACTCACTGCTCTTTCTAAACAACCTACACCCCGATCTGCCCCGAGTTGTGATGTCAGCTAGAAAACGAGCTCGTTAGAGGAAACGCTTAAGGCAGGGTATGTTAATACCTGTATATGGGGTCCATGAAAAAGGGCGATGGCTTAGCGTAGTGCAGGGACGGCTGCTGAGGCAGCTGAGACTGGGAAATCTTGGGTAAGACTTCACTTGCCATTAGCTTCCTTTCCCCGTAGATGTGGTTTTTCCGTGGCTCTCTTCCCCCGTTCTGACTGGCTCGGATGCGGTTGCCGATGCTCAGATCCAGTGGCTGTTCTTCCCCTGAGGATGGGGCGGGCAGGACTTTAGGCGGCGGCAAGATTGGCTTAATCTCTTTTGGCTTTGTGGTGAGATCGAAGGGTGACTCTGAGCTGGTGCTGCCTACTTTGTGGAGGTCCCTGGGTGACTTTGGTTCTGCCTTGACCAGCAAGTTGTGATTGAGGGTCCGCTCTGTAAAAGGATAGAGTGAATGGGGGAAATTGGGGAGGAACTGGAAAGGGAACATGGAATGATACGGGAGTGAACCCATCTTTTTCTCCTGCATCCCCATAAAGCCAGGCCCAAAATACTTCTCTGCGATGGAGGCGATAGCTTTAATCGAGTCATTAGCTGCTCCCGTGGTAGGGAGCAGGTGCTCTTCGGGGGGAGGAAAGAAGGAATGCTGAGAATAGAAGAGAGGGATCTCACTCGTGTTGTTGGTAGAACTTGCAGACACAGAGCTGCTGACAAAATCTGGCTTGCTCTCAATCTGTTTGCTCTTTTCTTTTGTTTTGTCCCTGTCACTCTCTGCATCACTGTCCAGGTCAGAGCCGGTGCCAGTAGTGGTGTCCAGATCTGTGCCTGTGGTTGTATTGACATCCTCAAAGTCACTGCCATCGGACATGTCACTGTTCCTGGCTTTTAGCTTCTCCAGGTAGGAGTTTTCCAGGCTGCTTTCACATTTCTCCTCTCCTGAAGTGGCTTGGTTGCTGTTGCTCACTGCAGAGATCAGAGGAAGTGCTGGGTTCCCAAGGGGGCTGGGAAGCTTTGCGTCTTGAGTGTGGTTGAGGGGACTTTTGAGCAGTTGTGTGGGTGGTAACAAGGGGGGCCTGGGGTAGAGAGACGGTGGGAAAATCCCTGGGAATCCCGGAGTGAGGGCAGGAAACGCAGGGGGGGCAGGTGAGAATGGGAGACCCCCCGGGTGCGGGCGGGATGGAAAATAATCATTAAATCCCAGGCTGGCATGATTGAGGTTGGGAGAGGGCTTGGATTTGTCCATCATGGAAGTGGGCGTCAGGGGAAGGCCAGGGGCAAAAATGCCCCCTGGGGTGTAATGGTTCTTGCCCTCGCAGAAGCGGCGGTGTTTGTTGAGGGAGGAGGTAGTGCTGAACATCTGGCCGCAGTCCTTGCACTTGATCTGGGTGCGACAGTCTGCGTGCATCCGCTTGTGACGACAGAGGTTGGAGAACTGCGTGTAGGATTTGTGACAGACCTCACCTAAAGCATCAACAGAAACCAACAGCAAAAGTGATATGAAATTAACAGGAAATGGTAGGGAATTTATCAGGAGCATCCCCAGTGTCCCACACCCCTTCCACCCTGCCCGAGTCCCCTTTCACAGAATCCAGAATTGCCTTGATTCCGCTTGTGACGACAGAGGTTGGAGAACTGCGTGTAGGATTTGTGACAGACCTCACCTAAAGCATCAACAGAAACCAACAGCAAAAGTGATATGAAATTAACAGGAAATGGTAGGGAATTTATCAGGAGCATCCCCAGTGTCCCACACCCCTTCCACCCTGCCCGAGTCCCCTTTCACAGAATCCAGAATTGCCTTGATTGGAAAAGCCCTTTAAGCTCATCAAGTCCAACCACGAACCCAACACTGACCAGTCCCCGACTAACCCATGTCCCTCAGCACTATGTCTACACGACTCTTCAATCCCTCCAGGGATGGGGACTCCACCACTGCCCTGGGCAACCCCTTCTAATGTCTGATAAAAGACATTTCCCTAAAGACAGGAGAGAAGAGGTAAAAAGCAGACTAGAGCTACATGCTGGACTGGATCCCCAGAAACTTGGCTCCACATTTCTCCTGCTAGGGCTTCC
>NW_010309302.1:26686-29142 GCF_000700745.2 Antrostomus carolinensis
TCCAGCTCTCCCTGTATGAAACCAGGCTCATGGTCTCTTTGGTTTGTGAGCGGGTGGGAAAAGCCATCGTCCCCTTCACATGTTTATACAGGACTTGGTCTCACTGGGCTGTGATCTTGGCTCTTCAGGAAAGGAAGAGACAGCCCTGGGAATCCTGGCCGAGGGTGCTGGAAGAGACACGAGGGGCAGGAGGCTGGCAGAGGGAAAGCGATGCTTCAGCTGAACCCCAGCCACCACCCAGCTGGCACGGGCCAGGCACGCTGGGGCCACCAGCCCAGAAATAACACCAGCCCTCCCTTTCAAAAACCCTTCATCCTGGAGCATGCAACAAGCGACTCTACAGAAATCTGAGGGGATCTGCTACTCCTGCTCAAACACTTTTTAAAAGTTTCAACAAAAATGAAGATCTATTTTAATGATAATATCTATTTACATTAGCTAGTCTGCCTTCCCTGTAGTACTGGCATGGCAGGAAGCACTGAAGAGAGAACTTTGCCTCATTTAATCAAACCAACCCTTTCTTTAATGCCATTACTGGTCAGTAACCACTCCAGAGGGATGTTCTACAAATACTCTGCCAGCCAGGGCTCAGTTCAGCCAGAAGCAGGGTGAGGTCTTGTATTTGTTAAATGAGCAAGCCACCCCAGCCATGCTAAGTTAATGCTACATCAGTCCTTTCTTTAATGACTTGTAAATACTGAGCTTTCAAAACGTGAATTTTTATGACCTCTTTCACCTACAGACTTTGCTGGTGGGGAAGGAACAGTACAAAGTAAAAAAAAAAAATCCCACCCAAACTTTTCTTTATATCAAAACACTGTAACTTTTTATTATCTGATGCCTCCTTCAACAGAGGAATAAACTCTACTTCTCAGTGAATTAACACACTTCTTTCACAGGAGAACTGCTGTTATCACCTTTTTGTAAACATGGAAACTGAGACAAAGAGAGGGAAAGAATATTGTTTGGAGTTGGGCAGGCAAGGACCCAAATCCAAATTCTCCTGACACCCTGTCCTCCAGCTTGGTGACGAAGTGGTCCTTCCTTCCTTCCTTCCTCCTTCCCAACTTGTACTGACAGGTACATGCAAGTGTGACATTCCCTAGATTTTTTTTTTCTAAATCTTTAGAATTTACATCAGTGCTTGAATACCAAATAACTGCCAGGAGAATATTTCACCATCAGCTCTGAAAATATAAGGGGAAGCCCCTTCTACTGAAATTCAAAGCCAAGATTATTAAAGTTTAACATTTCAGTTCAAATGAGCATCCCAAAGTTCAGTGGATTGTCACTGAAGGGTCTGCTGTGTCTGGTTTCTAATTCCTCACAGCATCTCAGCCTTTCTGCTTTGGTCCCAGGTACATCAAGGGGCTGCGAAGGAAGGACAAACAGAAGGAGAACTAGAAGGTCATCAGAAGAGTTTCCATGTTTGAGTAACAGCTTTTTCAAATTAGCAGGTTAAAGCCATCCCTAGTTTTTGGCAATCAGACCTCAAAAACTTGTGTCAGTCTTTCTGAACTACAGTTATTATATACATACAGTTTTATGGCTGTTTCTTGTATTATTGTAGCTACCTTAGACTTTCAAAGAAAGGGTTTATTTAGGATTTTTTACTTCAATTTAAAATGTTTTCTTAAAAAATAACTAAACAGATTTCTTAAACTGGCAGGTGCCAATACTTCCACGTGTGAGGATGACACAAGTAAGCTCCCTCCCAAATTACTAATAATATCTGAAGAAATGTCACATTTGGGTGGATTTCGCTAAAAGATATTTGTATATTTTTCTTCCCAGAACAAAATTAGCCCTTTCTAATTTTAACCAATTCCCTTGCCATGTGCCAAGGGATGCTCTGTTGCAGTTTAGAAGATACACAACAGTTTATAATAAATGGCTCATCTGTTTAAGCAGCTTCTATCCCTTCCTGTCAGTTTTCACTGTCTCAACACCCTGTTTGTGATGTTTGCATTATGTTTATGCATTCATGGTATTACAAAAAAGAAGTTATACTGTCCCCAAGCAGCAAAACTTTATGAGAAGACTAAGGAGAACAAAAGCAAAGTCTTCCAAGGGAATCAGGTTCCTGTTTTCCATTCTCCACCCCAGGAAGAGTTGCTAGATGTATCTGATGCTGCACAAAACTCCCTGAAGAAAAGCATGACAGGTAGGAGAGCTCACATCATCATCCTAAAATCAGGAGGACTAGAAAACTGTTGTTGAAGTCTCCAGCTACACAATGATTTCGTAACTCTGCATGTACTGTCCTCTCCTGCTGTTCTGTGTTCTGCAGCTCTGAAGTTCTAGTTTTGGGTTTTTTTTAAAGCCAAGTATAATATTGTAAAAACCAACCAAATATCCCCCCCACACAAACCCTTTTCCTCCACCAAACAGGAAAGAATCATCCCAGCAAATCCTGCCTCGCACTGCCCCAAAGCTGCTAATGGGTTCCACATTCC
>NW_010309302.1:29175-30637 GCF_000700745.2 Antrostomus carolinensis
TCTGCCTCAAGTTGTTTTACACGCTGATTTAGACTGACAACTCCCTAATTCTTATGAGGTGAGACTGAGGAGATTATGAGAAGAAATCATTCATCTCATTGCAGCAATACTATGGGAGTCAAATCATCTCTTTCATGTGCCCGTCATCAAATGAAAGATTGCATCAAAATGAGCAATAAGAGTATTTTTTCTTCCTCCACTGACACCCATCTGATTATCTCAGAACACATTAATGAAACGAGTCTCCCAGGATACTCTTGCATGCTGTTCCCATTATACCAACAGGGGAAAAAAAAGGCAGAAGTGGGTTCAGTGGCTTCCCTACCGTAACATCAAAGCCTGGAATCAAACACAGATCCCGCTCTGTGCCTGCACTACGCGTTCTGAAGGGTGTCAGGAAGCAGTCCCGCAAGTTTCTATAGCTTTGTTGTGACACCATCTACTTTTCTGCCCAGTTATCAAAATCCAATAGGTGCTGTGTCAATTAAAAAAATATACAGCCCTGAGAATGACAAGAGATGAGATGAATGGCCCTCAGGGGAAAATGCCCTTTTGGAAATATTCCACTAAAGAGAGTACTAAGGACACAGTTAATCTGTTTATTTGGCTTCCAAGCATTATCTAGATGAAACATGCAGTAAATAAAGAAGGAAAAAACTCTTTTTTAAAAAACACCTTCTTCTCATCTCTGTGACTATTCCAAATTCTTTACAACAGCTAGAGGATCTGAGGCACCCCTGAAAAACATTTCGATCAGGCTGTGTCAGCTATTTATTTATGTCACCAACATGAACATTCAAAAATTATTAAGGAAAAAAAAAAAAAAAAAGAGAGAAAGAAAAGATATGAGAAAAATGGCATCGCTAGGACTGCTGAGAGACTCAGCTTTTAACTTGTCAAGAAAGTCAAAAACTGCCACGAATGTTTACTGAAAAAACAGGGAGCATGCAAAAAAAAAAAAGAAAAAAAAAAAAGGCTGCGGAATTTCATCCTGTGCTCTGACCTATAAAATTACAGCGGCTGCTCACAGAGGGACAGCCAGTACTGGGGGGCCCCGCAGGATACGTGCAATTATAGCAAAAGCCAGAGCTCTGTGATGGCCGTGACAACTTACATATGAAAGGTTTGACAGTGCTGTGAATGTGCTTGTGTTGTTTGAGGCCAGACGAGGTGGCAAAGGTTTTGCCGCAGTCCGGGCAGGCGTGGGCCCGCGCGCCAACGTGCTGGGAACGGATGTGCCGCTGGAGGTTGCTGGGGTCAGTAAACACCTGAAAGAGAAAACGCCTTGATGGAGGGAAACACAGCAGTAGGGAGAAGAGCAGATACCTGAAAAGCTGGGCTGTTTTTTCCCTTTTTTGTCAGCACTGCTCCCAGCATTAGGAGCACAGGGTATTCACCTCTGGCTGCAAACAGACAAGGAAGGGAGCAGGGCTGAGCCGCGTGCTGCCGGCGCGCGTCCCGA
>NW_010309303.1:0-1297 GCF_000700745.2 Antrostomus carolinensis
TCCTGGGCTCAAATTACTTTGCTCCCAATTTATCTTGCTTCTCCCTGCCAGCAGCACAGGGGAACAGCGAATGGGGATACAGTCAGTTTGTCTCCGCCACTTTTTCGGGTGTGGGGTCCCTCACACGGACTAAAAGAGTTCAGGAAAAAAGTGTTCCAATGCGGGTTTCCTCTGGAGTCATGGACTCCTTCAGGTATAGGCCCTGGCTCTGGCATGGGGACCTCCATGGGCTGGAAAAAAGGTCTCTGGTCCAGTGCATCTCCCCTGGCCCACTCTGGCATGAATGCGTCTGGGGTATTCTTCTGTCATGAGCTCTCAACATAGTCACAGCTGCCTTCAGGCACAGCCTCCTTCTCTGACGTGAAGTCCTCCATGGGCTACATTGCTCTGCTGTTGAAACTCCATGGGCTGCAGGGGACTCCATTTACCTTCCCCCCACTCTTCTCCTGGCTGATCTGGGTATCTGTAGTCCTCTGTCTCACCTCCCCTCGTCCTCCTCAATCCTCAGGATTTTGATGGTATTTTTATTCATGTCCATGGTCTCCTGATGGCTCTTTCCTTCCTTGCTAAACCAGTTCTTCTCATAAATATGTATTTGCAGAGACATTTCACTCACCCCTTCCTTCTTCCCGGGTTTAATTTCTCTCTGGATTTCCACCTCCTCCCCTCCAGTGGCACAGGGCCACAGGGAATGGAGGTTGGGTTCAATTCATCACATGTTGTTTCTGCCACTCCTTCCTCCTCAAAGGGAGGACTCCTTCCCCCACAGCAGCGTGGGGTCTCTCTCCTGGGAGACAGTCCTCCATGAACTTCTCCAACGTGAGTCCTTCCCATGAACGACAGTTCTCCGTGAACTGCTTTAGCTTGGGTCCTTTCCATGGGGTGCAGTCCTTCAGGAACAGACTGCTCTGGTGTGGGTCCTCCACAGGGTCACAAGTCCTACCAGCAAACCTGCTTCAGCGTGACTTCCTCTCTTTCCACGGGACCACAGGTTCTGCCAGGAACCTGCTCCAGTGTGGGCTTCCCATGGAGTCACAGCCTCCTTCAGGCATCCACTTGCTCTGGCATGGGGTCCTCCACGGGCTACAGGTGGCCATCTGCTCCACCATGGGCCTCCAAGGACTGCAGGGGACAGCCTGCCTCACCATGGTCTTCACCACAAGTTGCAGGGGAATCTCTGCTCTGGCACCTGGAGCACCTCCTTCCCCTTCTTCTTCACTGACCTTGGTGTCTGCAGGGATTGTTTCTCTCACATCTTCACACTCTTCTCTCAAGCTGCAAAGTGTGCAGCTTTTTT
>NW_010309304.1:0-950 GCF_000700745.2 Antrostomus carolinensis
AAATCCTGTCTGTTTCCCAGTTAAAGCCTCAGGGTTCCCCCCCTCCCCCCCCAAACCATTCCATTTGGGAAGGGGAAACTTCACTCCAGCTGCTTTTCCCGTTGGGAAGCTGAATAAACATCCCTTTTCCGTCCCCAGCGGGGTTTATCGGGGTCGGGCGCATCCTGCTTGCGATGCTCAGGGGCTGTGACAGGGATATGTGGCATCATGCCTCAGTTTCCCCATCTGTAATGGAATAATAATGTGGGGGATGCCCCGAGCTGGAAAGGGATTAGTGGGGAAATAGGGGGGGGAAGGGGGAGTGAGGGGACCTAAAAACACCCCAAAAAAAGGTTTGGAAAAGCAGATTTTATCTCAAGCCTGTTTTTAAGAGGAAAGGTGGGTTTTTTCATGCTGATCCAGTTTGATCCCAGGTGGGGGCAATAAGAGGAAATCAAGGGGGTTAAAATGCTTCTAAAAGGGTGGGGTTTGGCTACAGAGGCATAAAAATGTGTGATTTTGGCTACTGCTTTGCTGGGACCCTTTACCCTGTGTCCTCCCCGGCACGAGACCATTTATTGCCGTGACGTGGGACACGGGGACACTGGTTCCTTCTCCCTTTCCGGGAGGGTGAGGAGGGAGGCGGGTTGAGGCCGAAGGGCGGCAGGGCTGCGGGAGCTGCCGGTGCACTTGAAGGTTTTGCTCCTTTTTATCTTATTTTTCCCCAAAATTGAACCCAGGTCCGGCCCTTCTACAGCTTTGACGATGCTGCCGGGGAAAGTGGAGAAGAGAATCGCTTCATCCATCTTCATCACCCTGGTGCCACCACGGAGGGAGGTGACCACCAAGGAGAAAAACCAAAGGGAACCACAGCTGGATGGTGCTGAGGTCCTGGGCACCCATCACCCCCAGACCCCATCGCCACGACCCCCCACGCTGCCCAATGGAGGTGAGGGGTGTCCGTGGGGGGG
>NW_010309304.1:1056-1639 GCF_000700745.2 Antrostomus carolinensis
GGGTTATTCCCCAAATCCCTGCACCCATCCCGGGATGGATCCGGGTGTGGGGAGGGGCTGTGTTTGCTCTCCATCGCCGGGCGCTTATCGGTGCTGTTTGTCTCCTCTGGCCGGGACGGCGTTTGCTTTTGGGGCAGGTCGGTGAGCGCTGCTGCAAAGCTGTCGGGGTGTTATTGGATGTTATTTTCCCTCTAAACACTTATTTGATGTTATTGTCCCCCTAAACCCACCGTGTCTGGCTTTCACCCCAGAAACCTGTCCAGTGGTCCCTGTGCCTTCATCCCCACCCTTCCTCATCCTCTCTGAAGCGCCCCAGCCCTTGTCCGCAGAGGCGCTGGGCCCGCAGAGGCGCTGGGTCCGGCACTGCAACAACTGGACCTTGCAGCACCCTCCACCCTTCAGGTGAGGACGATGGGGTGCAATTCCCCTACCCCGGTGCCTCAGTTTCCCCACCTGCAAGAGTGTAAATGTAACATACCTTTGCTTCCCCCACTCACCAGGCACCGTCTGCCTTCCCCGCCAAAGTGAAGACACCCAAATTTTGCCAGGAGCAAGCAGGCAAACCGCAGTGGCGGGGTGAGAA
>NW_010309304.1:1685-2112 GCF_000700745.2 Antrostomus carolinensis
CGGCGTGGGCTCGTCCTCGGCTGGGGAAACGGAGGCACGTAGTGCTGAACCCCTCTCCCTTTTTCCCCGTAGATATCTGTGCCTTCTGCCATAAAGCAGTGGGGCCTCGGGAGCCGACGGTGGAGGCGATGAGGAAGCAGTACCACGCTGACTGCTTCACCTGCCGGACCTGCCAGCGGCTCCTGGCCGGTCAACGCTACTACCAAAGAGACGGGCGCCCAACGTGTGACACCTGCTACCAGGTACCCGTCCTCCTTTGGGGACAACCAGCACCCTCGGGGTAGGGTGGCAGGAGATACAGTCCCTTGAAGAGGGAGGTGGCATCTCATGGTGTGTTGTCCCCCAAATTTCAGGCCACGTTGGAGAAATGTGCCAAGTGCCGGGGGCTGATCACCGAGCGCATCGTCCGTGCCCTGGGCAAGGGCTA
>NW_010309304.1:2164-3478 GCF_000700745.2 Antrostomus carolinensis
TCGCCGTGGATGAGCGGGATGAGGTGTACTGCGTGACTGACTTCTACAGGTTGGGGAAGATGAAAACAAGAGGGACATCCCCCTACCCACACTGTGAGGGGTTCGGTTTGTCCCCGTCACCCCACAAAGGCTCACACCACCCCGGTTTGCTCCCATCAGGAAATACGCCGTGGTCTGCAGCGCCTGCGAGCACCCCATCGTCCCTCGGGAGGACGAGGACACCTACAAGATCGAGTGCCTGGGACTCATTTTCCACGAGAGCTGCTACCGCTGTGAGGTACGGCCCCCATGGGGCTGGGGGTGCCCCCCAAAACCCGAGGGGTTTGGTGCTGAGCCTGTGCAAAGCGCAGCCACGGGGCTCGCAGCCCCTGGGGTTATTTTTTAGCCATCGGTTTGTCTTGCAAACAACAGGGAAGGGGAAATATAAATAAATTGGGTGAAAAGGACGACGCGTTCGGTCAGGAGAGCTTCAGCTTTTCATGCTTTTCACATAATTTGCTGGTTTTTCCAAGTGCTGGTGGGTTTTGTGGGAAAGATGGGATGTAATGGGACACGGGGAGCCCTAAAACGTGGCCTCTCTTTCCCCTCTTGCCCTCAGAGCTGCGGGACACCCCTGTCACCGGAGCCGACGGAGAACGGGTGCTACCCCCTGGACAACCACCTCCTCTGCAAGTCCTGCCACGTCCGCTGGCGAAACGAGTCGTCCTGCTAAAATAACTGTGGCTTTGATCTCTGTCTTCCAGCTCTGGACACCAAAAAGGGGGTGCACCCACTGGGATGCACCCCATGGCCAGTCCCAGGTGCCTGCTGCACCCTCAAATAGCTGCAGAAATGGTGTTTTTATCACCAAAATGGAGCTGGGACCTCATCCTGCCAGGCTGGCCAGGAGGAGAAGCGCAGATGTCGTGTCCCGGCACGGCTCTGCGCTCGTTACGGATATAAAAAGCCCTGGCAGAGCAGCGGGGGCAGAGGAACTGAGGTTTTGTTCATTTCTTTCTTTTTTTAAACTCCTTTTCCAAGGCTGGTTTGGTTCTCTTGGGTGTTTTTTCTTTTCTTCTTAAGTTTCCTTGGGATTTCACTTGAACATTTCTCTCTGTGGTGATGCAGAGAGCAGGCACCGAGTTCATTACTCGCAGTTAAATAAACCCCCTCCACCCCCGAGTTTAAAAACCCCTGTTTCTTTCATCCACCCTAAAACCATAAAACACAAGTTTAAAAATAAGAAACAAAGCTACTTTTAAAGATTTTACAGGCGTGGCAAGAGGCTCAGGGTGATATCGTGGGTTTTGGGTTGCGGTGATTTGGCAGATTTCA
>NW_010309304.1:3499-6182 GCF_000700745.2 Antrostomus carolinensis
GAGGGAGGGTTGATTTTGGGGCTGGATTTGGGATTTTGTGATGTGCCGTGGTGTTGATGAAAAGGTGTTTGGTGCTGGTTTGTTTGGGTTTGGGGGTTTTTTGGGTTTTTTTCATTTTTGCTGGCAGCCTGCACTGTCTGGGCTTCATCTCAACCAAGTCCCAGAGCCGGCAGAGGGCAGCTGGAGCACAAATTTCCTCATCAGGCAGAAAAACTCCAGCTAAACACTCACTTTTCTACATCCGACAGTGCCGGGAATCACAGAATCATTTGGGTTGGAAAAGACCTTTAAAAAATATCGGGGTGTTATTGGGTGTCGGTGTCAGGGTCCCATTTTTGCACATTATCCAAAATAATATCACTCCACCATTGGAAATTTTATCTTCTCACAGTCCAAGCCCCAAACCGGCAGAAATTAGACCGTTCCTCTGCGTGACAACATCTGTGCAACCGATGTCACCGGTGCTTAGCGGTTTTGTTTGTGAGGGTGTTGTAAACCAGCTGGAGAAAGAGGGGGTTTTCTTTTTAAAAAAGCCACAAATTGAGAGCAGAAAATAGCAAGAGCATCTGAGATGACGTTTAATGCTTTCCTGATGAAAAAAAGGGAGCTGCTAAAAAAAAACCCAACCTACAAACCAACAACCCAACCAGCAGCTCTACGCTTCTAGGTCACGTATAATGTCTGTTCATTTATGAATGAAGGGGTTAATGTATAGTTAATGTATGCACTGGCTGGTTGATTAATCACACCAACCCTGGAACTATTTCCTGCCAACTCTCCCCATCTACAAAGCCTATTACTCAACATTCGTTAATGTGCGTCTACAGCCCCATCAATCGGGTCATAACTGGCTATAAAAACTGATTTATAAATAGGATGTTAATGTAAAGTTGTGGTCTGTCCCCAGTCATGTAAGTAGGTGGCTTTGAGTCTGGCTGAGTGGGGACCCAGGATCCCACGTTGGGGAAGTTCCATGCTCAAAGTCAGCTCTCGCTTTTCAAAACTTCTCACCCTGTGGGGAAAACCAGGCATGAAAATAATGCTTAAAAAAAGTAAAAAGACGTGGGCAGACCCAAAGCCTTGCAGAACCCCTCCAAGACCATCTAGGTGTAAAACCCACTCGAGATCTCTCTTGTCTTCTTCCAGCAGCAGTGCAAAAGGGCAAAGAGGATCGTACGGCTCCGAATCGCAGCGGCCGGGCGCTGCCCTTCCCTCGGCTGCTGCAATAAGCTCGTCTTTTCTTGCAATCCCTCTTGGCAAGCCAAGGAGAGCAGGGAGGGACCTGGCTGCCCTCCAAGGAGAAGCAAATGCAAATATTTCTTCACTTCAAGCTGGGTGCGGCCCAGGGATAAAATTTCCCTGGGCTTTCCCAGCGAAGGCATCTAAATACTGTACCCTGCTGCGAGCCCAGTTTGCTCCTAGGAGTACAATGGTGTATCCTATAAAAAAATTCCAAAGGTTATCTTTCTCGCAGCTCCAAGGACTGCTTGATTTGTAAAAAAGAGCTTTTTCTATTAAAGGAGGAGCTGACAGGCACAGCTGCAGTATTTTTAAATCAGTGGTCAGAGTGTTGCTTTGTAACAAATAAGGCCTTTTTGCAGGTTTTGTTGTCAAGCTGAAGATTTTGGTGCAGGGGGAGGAAAATGAGCCTGTAAAGGGAAACGGGCTGGAAAGTGTCTTTCTCCAGCATCCTCTGGTCAGCCGTGAGAAATGTGAAAAGCAGAGAGGGAGAGATGAGCTGGATTCCTGGCGTGCCTTGGCTCTGCCATCATCACCTCCGAGGGGCCGGGAAGGAGCTGGCTGTGCGGAGGGAAACGCTGCAGGAGGGGAAACTGAGGCTGGAGCAGTGACGGGGCTGGAAAAGGTGCTGGAAGGAGGGTTGGGTGCTCAGTGCTGATGCTATATTTGGTTTGGTTTTTGGTTTTTGGGTTTTTTTTTTCAAATGGGATGGAGGAAAACTGGGTTTTTCCTTTCATCGATCCAGTTAATTGCAACCCTATTCCAGCTGCCTTGCTGCAATGTCGTTTATTCCCCCCCCCAGAGTGTTTGGACTCATTTTCTGTACTTTCCCATCTTCCACACAACCTAAAAAACTATCATTTATTAAATGAAAAGTGGTTTGATCCTCCTGGCTAAGGGAGAGGGGGGGAACACAAGCAGGGATTACTCTGGGAGCAGCCCAAGCCCTGAGTTTTTCCAGCTTCATTATGCAGTACAGGTGGGATGTATTTAAAAAAAAACCCAACCAAACAACAAAACCCACATTCTTGTCTTTTTTTTTTTTTTCTCCTTTATTTTCCCTGCAAAACTGAAACACCCAGCAGCACGATTTATTTTTAAAGCATGCCGTGTTTTCAAGAGCGTGAGGCGAAATCAATGCAGCGAGTTACGCAAGCGCGTTACCAGGCTGCAAGTGATACACTGGGTTATTAAAAAAATATATATATATAAAAAAAAAGCCCAACCCATCCTACTTCTGAAAATAGATGAACGACACGCCTGCGAGCAGGGCTTTGACATTTTATATCCCAGCTGTCCTTCATCATATTAGCAACAATTAGAACATCCTGCAGCCTTACTTCTTGAAAATTAACCATGTTCACCCAGCCCTGGCTTCAAGGAGCTTATGTTACATCTTTATTTTGCTGGAGTGTCCATTAGAGCCCATAGATAAAGAGTTTTA
>NW_010309305.1:0-606 GCF_000700745.2 Antrostomus carolinensis
GAGCTGCCCTCCCCAAGCCTCCCTACAAACCATATTTATAGATTTCCCTGCGAGGCGAGCAATCTCTGTCACTTCAGCACAGGAGTTCGCCCCGCCAATTATTCTGCAAGCTAATCTCTCTGGATAGGCTTCTTTCCTTCCTTCATTTCCTCATTCCCTCCTTCCCTTGACGTCAACTCACGTTCATTAGCAAAGGGGCTTCTGGAAGTGACAGAATTTTGTTGTCCCAGGTCCAGTGTTGATTAATCAGAGATGATATAACCGGTCTACAAGAGGAGCCGCTCGCGGCTTCCTTCGCGGAGGCACATTGTTTTGTGTGCGGGAGTTACTTAGCAACTCCAAGATATGGGACTGGCTCCAAGTTCACAAAAAGTTGAAGAATAAATTTTGGGGAACTTCTTCGCTCACTAAACACGTTGTAAAACTGCGAGAGACACGCCCAGCCCCCATGCCAGACCGAAAAAACCGCGAAGCCGCGCTTGCAGCAGACCCGTCTGTTGGCAAAGAGAGCTCGTGCTTTGCAGCAAAGCTCCAGATGCACCTTCCTACCAGCAAGGACATCCCATAGATCCCATAGGTGCAGTGCCCTGTTCGCAATAAATACCC
>NW_010309306.1:0-575 GCF_000700745.2 Antrostomus carolinensis
GAAGCTCAATTCTCTATGGATTTGCACAGCCATTTATGTGAGAAAGAAGTGAGCATTTCTAAACTGGGACCTTTTGAAGGGCCTGTTCTACAGTTTCCTGCTTTTTTTCCTTTGAGGAGTTCAATCACAGGGACATTTTTTTTTTTTTTAAAGTTCACTACCTCCCCAGGCTTTGTACCAATGTAAACAGATATGAATTTTCTGCTACAGGACAGCAGAGATTATTATGGCAGCTAGAATTCCTCAAAGGTCCCACATTTTACTTCTCAACTAGAGTCCAGGGTGTTGCCCCATTGGTACTTTTTCCTGAGACTGCTCAGAAAACACCCCATTAGGACCACCATTGGAAAAAGCCAAGCTACCCAAAGCCAAATATGTTTGTGTTTTCTTACTCAGTATTTTTGAAGGGCAGAGTTGTAAGAGAGTTTCGGTGGTCCCCAAAAGGCCTCATCTTAATATTTTCTGGAAAAAAAATACTCCTACATCTATCATCTGGATTTACCATTAACTTTTAAACTGCAACACTTCAACAGCAAAAAAAGAACAATCCCATGGTTTATTTTTTCTCATTCATG
>NW_010309307.1:0-3169 GCF_000700745.2 Antrostomus carolinensis
CAAACCATTCTATGATTCTGTGAAAGTGTGGAATATTAAGAAGTCTTTTCCTTACACAGGATTATTTGCTCTATCAGATTGTCAGAAATAACTCCTGGTTCTGCAGCCTTCAGAGGTGTGAATCAGCTCTTACTGCCATCGATAGAAAAACCTTGTTTTTCTTCATACAATAGTGCCTTGCATGAACAAAACAACAATAGTTTTTTGTTGTGGTACATGGAATGAAATACTGAGCCCTGACTTTGCAAGCAGTTTTAGGTAAACTTGCAAGCTTGCATTACTAGCTTTTGGAGGAGTTCTGCAAAAAAATTGAACAGGATGAAATATTTAAGAGTTTAGTCACTTATTATGGAGTAGCTTATTAAAACATAAAGTGATTAATGATCCCATTATATCTCATTATGTCATTTTATGCTGTATCAAAGGAAGCAATTAAACAAAAAAGGTAGTTGCCTCGGGTTAACTCTTGAAAATTATAAGTATTTAATAGCTGGATTACAGAAAATGATATCTTTAGAATTTATATAGGATACAGCAAGCCAGCAGTTATTGTGCACTTTATTTACATACTGCAGAATCCCACAAACCTAATTAGTGTGATGGATATATAATTATCTAATCTGATATTTACAAGTACATTAATTGGAACACAGAGATACCTCAGTATAATTTTTTATGTGTCTGCTTGCCCTTTTATCCTTATGGCTAACGGTACAGGATGTTTTTAACACTCATTTGCAGTATTTAAGTTATTCTGACTTTTTAAAAAGATTTATTCATATAGCAAAATAAATCATCACTTTTGACATAGGATTCTAGTAACAACATCTATTTTTTTCATTGAAACTACGTCCCATTGTTGGAGTAATGCATTTTAAAATGGTTTTGGGTTTTTTTTGGTGGTTATAGCTGTTAAATATATAGCTAATGATGGTGCCAGTGGTATGATGTGTAGTTGGATTTCCTCTGTGAGCATGTCCATGCCTGGTGGGAATCCTCCTGCAAGGAAGAGCCAGTGTTTTACAGGGGATCTGCAGAGCAGTGAGCCCACGTTGCTGGATTTTGTAGGAAGGAGTGAACTGGAGGAGACAGGATGATAACCTTTGAGAAATGTTGTTGTAGTTCATTCAAAGAGGAGCTTTATTTAAGAGCACACTTTCCAAGTTTTTTTATGTGCTGGAAAAATAAAAAAAAATAAATATTTTGCTGGTTGTTTACACTGTAAGCTCATTACTTACAAAATCTTTGGTGTATTTGAGGAGAACTAGTTAGAAGAATCATTTGTAGCACTACAATACAGTACCTCTACTCACTGTGTGTCTGACCTCAAGGCTAAACTCAGTGAAACAAGGATGGTTAAAGCAAAAACTAAGATAAGGTGAGTTGAAAAGATCAAATGTGAGGTTTGTAGCATTCTAGAAAGAAAAGAAAGATGGTACTACTGGAGATAAACAAAGTAAAAGCAAAATACCTCAATCCCTTTTGTGAATTTACAGCAGCAAGATGGAATTGGTGCAGTGCTTGGTGTGGTTTCATGAGCAGGATCTAAATAATAACCTGAAAACTCTGCAGGTGCTGAGGGGTTTCGTATATGATGATGGTAAATGCTGATTATGGGGAAGTGATGTTTATCTACAGGTGTCCATAGCATGCAAGCATCAGAGGGAAAGAAATAATTGGTTTCCTGTGACAAGAAATGACAGGATAAGGTTGAGGTATAGCAAAATTAGGCTTGATGTCCAAAGAAAGCCTAAAGCCACACTCTCTTAGTGTGAGAAGCTTTTGCAGGAGAGGTGGAAGTTATTTTGTTACAGTTGTTCAGAACTAGGATTGGAGAATAAATTAATTTTTTTTAAAGTCTTTTATTTTTTTTTCAAGTAGGATCCTTGATAGAGGCATGAAGGGGATGACTTGATGTCTCCACCACTATTTTAATTTCAGACAACAACAATACCGACCGCACCACCAGACTGAAAGCTCGTTAAATGGGAAACAAATCCCAAATCTACAAACGCCATTGTTGTTTATCTTCCTGTTGGTGAAAATGTTTTTCTGATCCTCAGGTGTGATGCAATAGAAGTGTTGGGAAGTAAGGATAGGTCTTTAAGAAATTTGCAGTGAAATGAGGTCCTGTGCTGAAGCTGTGGCTTTGGATCTCTGCCTGAGCTGGTGGAGTCTGGGCTTGAGGAGGTTGGGGTGATGCCTGCTGTGGGTGGATGCCTTGGCACACCAGGTGGGAGCAATGGCTTCTTCCACTGATTCTGCCAGGTGTAGATCTTTTGTCTTTGTTTGGGAGGTGGAACTTAAGAATCAACAAGAAATTTATCTTTTCTTTTGCTCTGGAGGAAAGGAAATAGAATTACAGGCCTTTGCCAGAAACAACCTCATGTTTATGTCTTCAGGAGTCTTTATTAAATCTTCACTGGCAGTTTTACCCCAACTTGCTCGTCATAGAATCATTTTGGTTGGAAAAGACCTTTAAGATCATTGAATCCAACCAAAAACACAACACTGCCAAGTCTGCCACTAAACCATGTTCGTAAGCACCACATCTACATGGCTTTTAAATACCTCACGACTACATCTACACAACTCTTCAATCCCTCCAGGGATGGGGACTCCACCACTGCCCTGGGCAACCCCTTCCAATGCCTCAGAACCCTTTCAGCAAAGAAATTCTTCCTCACATCCCATCTCAACTGCCCTTGGTGCAACTTGAGGCCGTTTCCTCTTGTCCTGTCCCTTGTTCCTTGGTTGAACAGACCCACCCCCACCTCTCTCCACCCTCCTTTCAGGGAATTGGAGAGAGTGAGGTCTTGTTATTGACATCGATTGAAGCTTACATCCTAGCTAAAATATTTCCCTCTGTCATTTTCAGTGGGTAAAAATATTTCTATGAGTGTATGAAAATGTTGGCTGATTTACAGTTTCTTGCACCCTGGGTTATTTTTAGACTTAAGCTCTCTGGTTTGTTTTTCTAGGATCCCCACGCCGAAGAGTTTGAAGACAAAGAATGGACGTTTGTCATAGAGAATGTAAGCTGGAATGTTGTTATGCTTTTTTGTTTGTTTGTTTGTTTGTTAATATGTATAAGACTGAATAATTTAAAAGATTAAAGGGTGTCCAAATGCTGAAAAAGGCTTGAGTAAAATTGGAGCTGCTGAACCAC
>NW_010309307.1:3191-5348 GCF_000700745.2 Antrostomus carolinensis
GCCCCATAGTCATAAAGGCTCATTAAGATACCTATCGTTATGTTACAATTCAAATGCAGGAGAGGGGAGTTCTACACTACGATGCTTAAATTCCTTCCCTGTAAGCATTGGTCTTCCTTGCATTATTTTGCAATGAGCAATAGAGTAAACAAGTTAGAGCTGGGTTATGACTCATTGCTTTCTGGGTTATGACACGTTATTTTTCTCCAACCGGAGCAGTGAACAAGTCAGAGCTGGGTTATGACACCTGTGCATCCCAAATGGCAGCGCACCCTTCCCGGTTTGGAATGCTGCTCTTTAGTGAAGGGCACATTTTCATCACCTGCACTTTACAGGTGAGGAAATTAAGACAGAGTGGAGAGGTGGGACCAGCCGTGGTCACGAAGGGAAACGCAGGAGAGTCATGATGTGCCCCCTGCTCCCCGAGACCCCACTGTCGCTCTCCCTGTGTGGGGGAGCAGTCATGCACCCAGCAAAAACCCAAACCCTGGCTCCTGTGGATCTCCTCTGAGTCAGGAGCTTCCCGGAGAGCTGAGCTCCTGGGGGCTGTACAAATAACAGGCTTTGCCAGACAGCAAGGCTGAGTGCTGAGTAGAACAAGTGCTTCATGAAGGAATATTTTCCTTTCCCTTTGCTACGTTGGGCTGCAGCTTCTTGCTCTGGGGCTGCCCGGGATGAAGAATGGGGGAGCTGCTGAATGAGGAAACTTCTGTTTGAAATACATTTAAAAGGACTGTGGTATCGAGACTGTGTGTTTCTCTCTCATTAATATAGTTTAATTATGGACTGTTTCTCAGTAACATGATTTAATTTTTATTTATGTTGTTTTTTAATTACACTTCTACTGTGTCATAGTGGTACCACACAGCGCTGGGGTATGGGGAAGCAGTGGAATTTGCATGTTGTCTTTATTGCCTAAAAATGCTGCTTTTTGTTTCTTGTTGATATCAGAAGTGATTTGGATGTCCAGAGCTGAGGTTTATTCTGATTGCCAGTGACTGAACATTTAAAAGGGCTGAAAGCAAAGTGCTTAATTTATACTTTTGTTTTTAAATGTCAGGTTTCTATTTTCATTTATGGGACTCGTGAACACAAAACACAGTTTAGTTACCGTTTCCTGGAGTTTCCTTTTCTTCCTCTCTTAGTTTATTTTAATCAGGGGAAGTCTCCATCACCACTTGTCACTGTACAAGTAACTCTGGATAAAACAATGTCAGTGTGTTTCTCAGCCAACTCCTCTGGGTATAGTGGGGTTTCCTGTGACGTTGCAGCAGATTTTTTTTTTCAGAAGTTTATAGTGGACATGTAGATTTCATGTCTTGCTTTAGAACATGTTGCTTTTTTTCATGTGTCCTCGTGTGGTTCTTCACTGTGAGGGTGGTCAGACACTGGAACAGGTTGCCCAAGGAAGTTGTGGCTGCCCCCTCCCTGGAAGTGTTGAAGGCCAGGCTGGATGAGGCTTTGAGCAACCTGGTCTAGTGGAAGGTGTCCCTGCTGCTGGCAGGGGGGTTGGAACTGGATGAGCTTTAAGGTCCCTTCCAACCCAAACCATTCTGTGATTCTATGCTGGATGGAGGTGGCAGTCGTACATCTGTTGTTCTCGCTCTCTGCCTCAAACCTTCTCCGAGCTGCAGGAACGCTTGCAGGGTAGGAGGCTGCTTCGGTTGCCGAGCCCCAAAATGTAGCCTCTGCTGAAACAGATGGAGATGGTTCCAGTAGGTATCAGGGATGGAGTGAACTTTTGTTATGTGCAAACTTACTCTTTACAACCTCAGTTATGACTTTAGTTCATCACACGAGAGCTGCCAAATAGTCATTGGTAGGTAGATGTTTAACCTTAGATTCCAGAATCACAGAATCATAGTGGCTGGAAAATACTTTAAGATCATCAGTTCCAACCATGAACCAAACACTGCCAATTCCATCTCTAAACCATGTCCCTGAGCACCTCATCTACCCATCTTTTAATACCACCAAAAAGGTGACTCCACCACCTCCCTGGGCAGCCTGTTCCAATGCCTGACTGCCCTTTCAGTGAAGAATTTATTCCTCATATCCAATCTAAACCTCCCCTGTTGCAACTTGAGGCCATTTCCTCTCGTTCTATTGCTTGTTACTTGGGAGAAGAGACCCACCCCCACCTCTCTCCACCCTCCT
>NW_010309307.1:5575-48677 GCF_000700745.2 Antrostomus carolinensis
CAATCACTGCCCTGGTCCTGCTGGCCACACTATTGCTGATCCAGGCCAGGATGTCATTGGCCTTCTTGGACACCTGATTAGAGGATATATAAATCTTATCTTCAGAATAAGAAATTTAATAAATAGTTTTACTACAAAAATTATTGAGAGCTAAAGCAACTATAAAACTGGTTCTTTCAGTCTCCTCACTGTTTGTTTGTTTGGGTTTTTTTGTTAAAGATGAAACACTGCTGAAAGCTGCCAAAAAAATCTAGACTGCAAATATACTTGAAAATATGGAGAAACTCTTTTCCAAGAGTAACAGCTCCACTTAGTGGTGGATGAAAATACGTTCATCTGTTGGAGCAAATAACAGATGATCCAGTGGCTGGTTGGCATTTCAGAGCACAAAACACCTGCTTGTTAAAATTCTGGGAGATGGGGAGCCAGGAGGTTGATCTCCTCCCTCCCTAAATTGTCCACATTTACCCCTTTCAGGCTTAATGTATGTTTTTCCTGGTTTTAAAGGAAGATATTCGTTACCTAACCTTTAAAGGAAGATATTTGTTATCTAACCTGGCAAGATCAGGTCACTTTTAGGAAGTGCAGGGACCCTTTTGGGGCTTTCCTATGGGGGCTTTTCCTTTTTGTCCAAGTTTGTTCTCTGTCCTCAGAGGCTGCAGGATTTCCCTTCCTCCTTGGTTAGCAACACTGAGAATGTAAAATTCTGAAGGCTGAAAAGTTTACGAATATTCTTGTATTATGAAGCAATCTGAATTCTGCTAAAAACATTTATTTTGAGGGTTGGGTTTTTTTTATTACTGCTAAAAGTAAAAGTCTGTATGAACATCCCAGACCTATTAATTTGGCAGATGAATGGAGAAAAATACCTGACCTGGTTTTGAAGCTTTGCTCATAGGAGAATGAGAGCCTGGCTCTTAAGATATATTGGCTATATTCCAGTTTTCCCAAATGGGTGGGACCAGGCTTTTTTCAGTAGTACCCAGTGACAGGACAAGGGGCAATGGGCACAAACTGGGACACCAGAAGTTCCAGACAAACTTAAGGAAAAACTTCTTTCCTGTGAGGGTGCCAGAGCCCTGGGACAGGCTGCCCAGAGAGGTTGTGGAGTCTCCATCTCTGGAGATGTTCCAAACCCACCTGGATCCCATCCTGTTCCACATGGTGTAGGGGCAGGGGGGTTGGACTGGATGATCTCCTGAGGTCCCTTCCAACCCCTATGAGTCTGTGATTCATCTAGGCTGGAGGCAGCCTCAGCTGGCCTGGCCCGTTGCCTCAAGGCAGCATCATTCCAGGCAAACACTTGCCTTAAACTGTTTTAAATACCATTTTAAGATGGGGTCCCTGCAGCATTTCCAGTCAGCCTGTGCCAGTGCTCCATGCTGTTGGGAATGGTTCTGGCCTGGATCTCTGCTGGTGCGGTTAAAGGCTGCTGTTTCCTGTCTTACCCATTAGAGCTATGGAGAACAGATTCTCTGGGGCTGGAGGCTCCCTCCTTTCTTCTCGCCTCTGACTAATCAACCACAATAATGTGACAGTGGTTATACACATGGGATTTAATTTCCCTTGATTATCTGAGCAGATCATTAGTGTGATTCCCTTTCTAACGACTCATTTGTGTGAGCGAGTGTTCAGCGTCCCGCTCTGCCCCTTGCTTTCAGGGGCTAGGAGCGCTCAGCATTGCCACACACCATCACCTGCCCGGAATTTCCAGGCTGCTCTTGGAAGAGATCTTGGAAACAGAACTTGCTGCTTCATCTATCCTTTCTAGACAGTCTTCCACAATCTTTTCATGTCCCTTTTTAAACCCCTGTTTTCTAATAGTGCCTTTTTGAATATTAAGGTGATGAGTGGAGTGGTGAAGAATACCATGACAAACTTTCAAGTTAAACAGCGATTTTTTTCTCAAGTGTTCCATCTTTTTGTGAGGCACATCCGTGTTTCCAGTCTTCTTTTTTTTTATACTTGTGGTGGTTTCACTTGGCTAGCAGCCAAACACAGCTGCTCACTCACTTTCCCTCAGGGGATAGGGGAGAGAATTGGAGGGGTACAGGTAAAGAGACTCATAGGTTGAGATAAGAGCAACTTAAGAGTTGAAATAAAATTAAGCTTAAAATAATAATTATAATAATAATAGTAATAAAGTATGCAAATAAGTTGTAATGCAGTTGCTCACCACTCACTGACTAAGCCTGGCCCATTCTGAGGTAATGATCCTGGAGGAGCGACAGTTCCAAAACTGAAACTGTAGTTCCAGAAGAGCGAGAGCCTGAGCGAAAGCCAGGGAGAGACACCCTGATTAATATGCTGAGCATGACGTGATATGAAATGCCAGTTTAGCTTATTCATTTTAGTATTCCTCACCCGCCACCCTTAGACCTTGCACTTGTAGATTGGCAAAACGTGAAGTCCTTTGACTTCCAGTGACAACTGAAAACATTGGTACATTCTCAGTGTCTCTCTCATAACAAATCCCAGATTGAAACCAAACCCCAGCGCTGTTCTAGCTACTAAAAAGAACCCAGCTCTGTCCCAGCTAAAAACCAGGACAATAGCTTAACCAATAAGGATATTCTAAGTGGTTTCTCCAGGAAGATATGTCCAATGTAGCTGCTGAACTGAGAAAAAGGGACTTTAGTGTTTGCTGTTCACATCAGCCTACAACAAAGAGTTATAAAGACTACCAAGTTTAAGCTGAAAAACAAGATCTGTCTTTGCCTTTTGCCTATTGCTCTTGTGTAACTTCAGGAATCCCAGCCCCAAGAGAGTTCTGAATTGGCCTCTGCTCAAATGTGGGCAAAGCCTCAGAATGGAAGAAACCTTAGAAGAGGCTACAGAACATTTGCCATAATCTAGTGTCATTTTATTTTGTGCATTGTTTTGTTTTGTTTTGCTCCCCCCCCTCCTAGAAATTCTGCATCATATTTGCTCATGATTATTTTGAATGCCCTAAAGCATGTTACATCACTCAGGTTGGGAGAGATTATTTCTCTCTTCTAAAATGCCCATCTGTTATTTTTAGGCAGGACAACACAAAGGTGATAAATAATGGGAAAGAAGAGGGCAGGTGGGTGGGATGGAGAAATGAATTTGTTTCTAGTCTTAAAGGTGACCCATTTTAAATGTGATACGATAAAATGATGAAAATGTTTTCATCAGATACAATTCTGAATATGTTGTTTTTCCAAATGAAACTTTTAAAGAAATAGCAGCAGCTCATTTGAATTTGAACAGTAATTAGCCCATAATTTTGGTAAAATCGGACTTTTACCTGTTTAATTCCCTTCTCCTGCAGCAGTGCTGTGACACTGACTTTGCGAGGGCGAGTTTTGCTTTATATCAGAATAAAAACCTGAGTCTAGATGTCCAGTCTTCCCACCTGTTTCTGGAAATAAATATTGGGAGGCAAATGCCTGCTTAGCATAGTGAATTGAAATTCTGAGTACTGCCAGCGCCGTTTGCAGAAGGAACCTGGGGACAAAGACAGGCAAACGGAATAAGATGGTTCTTTATTTGCTGATCAGTTGCTCTAGCAGAATTTATTACAAAATCTTGGCTATCTCTTGTAGTGCATCTTTGTAGCACGTGGCAGCTTAAGTTTAAATTGGCTATTCGTGTTATTGAAGCAAAAGTAATCAAAAAAAAAAAAAAGCAGCTCTATCATTCGTGTTGTATTTTCTGCTGGAAATAAATTTTTGCTTAAAGTAAGAAAGGACCAAGTTAGCCTTGTTCTGAATTAAATGTCTGCATTTAATACATTTAGAATAGGAAGCTCATGCTTCAGCCCTGCTTTCCTGGTCCTTTAAGTCCCCTGTCATATTCTGCTGCGTGTGATGATGTGAACTGTGACTGTCTGTCTGTGTAAATTAGGCTGGGTATTCTGCTCTAGATACAGCTAGGAATTAAATCCTGCTTTGTCAGCCATCTCACTCTTGCTCTGCTTTAAATGTGGTAGAGAATCAGAAAAAACATGTTTTACTTTTAGTTTTTGCTTACATTAAATATTTAGCACTTTGTTCTAGTTGAGAAATCTCCGAGATTAGGTTCTTGGAGCAAAACTTGGTGGAAATCGTCATCTTGATTGGCTGCTCTGAAGGAGACAGGGTAGGAAATCCTTCTAGGAGGCCTGATCCTGAGTTTTTGCACTAACACATCCCTGGTTTTTGTGTGCACCACGATGCGATTTATGTGCAGTTTTCATAGAATCATAGAATGGTTTGGGTTGGAAGGGACCTTAAAGCTCATCCAGTTCCAACCCCCCTGCCAGCAGCAGGGACACCTTCCACTAGACCAGGTTGCTCAAAGCCTCATCCAGCCTGGTCTTGAACACTTCCAGGGAGGGGGCATCCACAACTTCCTTGGGCAACCTAATTTTAACTAGAAGTAGGTCTCTGCTCTGGGAAGGAAGGGGAGACAGGCCTGTGTGCACTGCCAGTCACCCGGTGTAGGATGGCTGGGAGTGAGCGAGTCTTCTCGCTGTCCGGACCAACCCTGTGGGGGTCACTCACTTAAACAACCCCCTTAGATGAGGCACCTTCTCTGAAAATTACAGAAGATAATGGAAGCGGATTGCACTCTAGTTCTGCTAGAGAAATTTTACACCAAATGACAAGTAAGTTCTACCTGTATTTAGTGCCAAGTGTTGTGTGAGCAATGCATTGTTGTGGTTTCACTTGGCTGGCAACCAGACACAGCCGCTCGCTCACTCTCCACCCTCCCCCAGGGAACAGAGGAGTCAATTGGAGGGTAAGGGTAAGGAGACTCATGGGTTGAGATTAAAAAACAAATAAATTTTTAAAATGAATAAAATAGTAGTAATAATAACAGTAATGATAGAATATCCAATTAAGTGACACACAGTGCAATTGCTCACCACCCACGGACCGATAACCAGCCTGGCCCCAGCCAGTGATCCTGGGGTATAGACAGTCCCAAAACAGCAGTCCCAGAAGAGCGAGCCCAAGCGATCCCTGAGAGAATCCCCAGCTTTCCAGTCAACCCTGGTTAATGTACTGACCATGACATGATATGATCTGGAATATCTCATTGCCATATCCAAATGCCAATTTGGGTTTTGCTAATTACTACACTTCTCCCCCTGAGTCCTTTACACCTGCAGGCCAGCAAAACATGAAGTCCTTGGACTTCCAACAGCAACTAAAAACATTGGTATGTTACATTCTTCTCGTACCAAATCCCACACTGAAGCCAAAACACAGCTATTTTAGCTACGAAGAAGAAAATTCATTCTGTCCTAGTGAAACCAGGATGTGAATGTTTTCCCCTCTGTGCACGGAGAGGAGGCACCAGTGGTCCTAGTTTGAGGTAGGCACTGCCAGGACAAGTGCTGTGGAAGCTTTTCTGAGCAGCTCTGTCCATTCCTTTTATATTCTGACCCACAGTCACCCCCATTTTCCCAAGCAAAGCCTGTGGTTTGCTTCAGACAGTGTTCCCTCGTGCCATACTGCTCTATAGTCTGCAATGGACATTTTACTTCTGACCAAAACAAAGACTGTGCCCAGATCACCTGAAATTAGGGGCACTGCTAATCCTTTTGAGCATTAATATGTAATAATCTATTAAACCAGAGCCGTGGGATGACAAAAATCTTATCTAAATGAGGATTTTAGATGAATTGTTGAAAGAACTTTTAATATCTAATTAACTTTTTACACTTTTAATACCTTATTTATCTTGAATCAGTAAAATAGAGTATGAAATGTGAGTCGATCCAACTCTCCCCTACTATGTTTTTTCAAAAATAGTTATAATTGTTATTTGATCTTTTATCTCCCAAACGAAACTCAGTGCCCAAACTCTCCTTTAAATAATGTTGTTTCTGATGCTGCGTTAATAACTGCACTGAGTGGATCCCTATCAAATATAATTTGACAGTTGATATAAGAGTTTTGAAAACTATATTACGGCGTTTCAGTTTAACATTTTCTTAAAAAAAAAAAAAATAAAAGGAGACATCTTATTTTCTGATATTTATGCTGCAATTACCGGGGAGGCTCTCGCAGATGGAAGATGGAGACGGGAGGCTGCTGGCGTTGGGCAGAGCAGCCTGGTATTAGGCTCTGGCTTTCTAAGCCTGGTACGCCGTAACATTTACGATGGAACGAGTTTGATGACATATAATTTATAGGGTTATTACTGCTTCACAGTAGTAAAGTACAACTGTTTTCTAAATTGCTAGAACCATTTTGTTTAAGGTTCAAGGGAGGGTTATTTCCTGCGAGAAGAAGGGGGCTGCTATAGATGAGTGTCCTGCGCGAGGCAGCTGATCAGAGTTGCTATCAGTGGGTTTTCTTTGCCATCTGGAGGGTGGAAGCTGATAAACAAGGCAGGCAGCTTTGGAAACCAACCTCTAATACTACATTAGGCATGTTTAAAACCAGCAGTGTGTTTCAGCCCTTCTTAGCATATGTTTATTCATAGAAAATCAGCAGTAAAATATACTTGCCAGCACATACACGAGACAGAGCCTGCATGAGGTCGTTTCTCTTTCAGACATCAAATACAGAAGAGTGTCTTGGTAATTGTTTTACAGTGGGGTTCTAATCATACTCTAGGCGTACGCTGAGCCCAGCAACTTGCCTTTTAATAGAAAAGTATTTGCTTTTAAGCTTGTTCAGCTTGCCACTTTTTTTTTTCCCCCTGGTTTTATGTGTCTGACTGTGGTTTTACATTTCCATACAGTCACGGATATGTGTTTGCTCTCGATGCAGTTCAGAATGTCATTATGTAAAACGCCCCTGTCTGGGGCAGCATTATGATGTATAAATCTCATTTTTGACCTGGTAGCTGTACGATGTTAAACCAGGATATGTTGCAGCTGTGTAGTACAAAATGCTTAGTGTGGAAAATGGGGAAAAATGGCAACGAGTTTAATGAAAAATATTTTTGACATAAGTCACCTTCAAAGGCAGATAATCTGGGAGTCCACTTAAATTACGTCGGTTGATTTAATACCTTGCGATTGCGTGTGCTCAAGGTACGGAAATATGTTGCACAAAAGAATTAAAATATCCATTGTTGTGTAAAAATGTAGCTCTGCGTTAAGTAACTGGAGAGGTTTGTATGTGCAAGCAGTTGTCATTGAACTCAGAGTGTATTATTTAAAAATAGTGGCCACCAGCAGAACAGTAGCCAGCTGACAGAAAAATAAGAGTTCTGGCTTCCCAAAAACCTTTGTTATTAGGAAAACCATCTGGCAGTGTAATAGCACCGAGTGTTATTGCCTTCAGCCTCTTATCTTTGGTTGTTAGCTGTCTTAATAGAGTTTAATATAATGGAAATTAATTGACCTCCATAACTTAATTGGTGCCATTTCATTCAGGTTTTTTTTTTTCCCCTCCCAGCACATTCTTAATTCTGAATTGATACTGCACTGTCATATTGGGGTTTTTTTTTTTCCACGTGAAGTTTCTTCTTTCTCATTGTTTTGCATCATCTACATCTGGGCCAAATTGCTTCTTGAATGTTGACAGGCAGCATAAAAGAACTTTCTCTGGTTTAGCTTAAGTGTGGTGGCAACCTGAGACTAGGCTGGAAAGATTGTGTGAATAAAATGGCATTGAGTAAAGTGCCAGAAAATAACATCTTGGAGCTGTTCAATATTTTCTGTGTTTCCATGTACCAGCATAAATATAAGATTAAACTGAATTTCTGCCACATTCATGACAAAGTTGCAACCCTGAGCTCCAAGGTTGCCATTCTGAGCAGAGTGGTCTGGGCTTAAGCAAAGATTCTTACACAAAAAATGGCTTGAAAAAATGGCTTGAAAAAATAAAATATAACAATAGAGCAAATGTGATTAATTTAAAGCCTGAAGATGATACAGTTGTGTGTTATGACGTGCTGTTAAATAGTAATATTTCTCCTTCTGGTGTGTTTTCTGTAGACCAGAGCTGAGAACTAACTGGACTGGCATTGCTGGGAGTGTTGCAGGATGGCAGGCAGAGCAGGATGGACACCAGCCTCTCTAAGTTTATTTTAATATCCTGTGGTGCACTGCCTGAAATAAGAAACTTCCATGTCTGGCTCTGAGGGCTTTGCGTGCTATAAAGAAACAAACTTCTTAGTTTTCAGACATTTTCTTTAAAGATTCCCAGTTTTTGCACGTAGTTTTAATGGTTTATACCATAAAAATGTTTTGTTCAGTAAGGGATAAGATGTGGGAAACTCTCTAAAGCTTTGCTCCCTAAAGCAATGAAACCTCCACGGAAGACACAGCATAAAAATCAAAGAGCACGTGCAATGTTTAGCAAATCAGGAGTAACGTTGAAAATTACATGAAGAATTTTTTCGCTTAATTTTGTCGTTAAAGTAGATCCCTGAAATGGGAATTAATTATATTTGCATTACTTGTGACGGAGAGTGAGAAGTTACTTGGAATGAGAGATCTGTCAGTGTTTTCCATGTTTAAGGGCTAAATAAACTCTGAAAAGAATCCAAGAACATAGAAATCAACTATCATCAAAATCTGTCTCTGACAAAATCTGAGACCTTTTCACCTCTTTTCCCCACCCCTGGGTGGTTGTTGGTTTTTTTCCAACCCTAACGTTCTGGTATTCTCTGTCCTTTAATATATCTTTCCCTGAATATATCTTACCACATGCACCTATACAAGTTGGGGGCTGACCTGCTTGGAAAGGAGCTCTGTAGAGAAGGACCTGGGTGTGCTGGTGGACAGCAGGATGACCATGAGCCAGCACTGTGCCCTCGTGGCCAGGAAGGCCACCAGTATCCTGGGGTTCATTAAAAAGAGTGTGGCCAGCAGGTCAAGAGAGGTTCTCCTCCCCCTCTACTGGTGAGGCCACATCTGGAGTATTGTGTCCAGTTCTGGGCTCCTCAGTTCCAGAGGGACAGGGAACTGCTGGAGAGAGTCCAGCAGAGGCCACAAAGGTGATGAGGGGCTGGAGCATCTGCTGTGTGAGGAGAGGCTGAGAGAGCTGGGACTGTTCAGCCTGGAGAAGAGCAGCCTGAGAGGGGATCTGATCAATGTCTATAAATATCTGAAGTGTGGGGGCCAAATGGATGGGGCCGGGCTCTTCTGGGTGGTGCCCAGTGAGTGACAGGAGAAGGGACAATGGGCACAAACTGGAACACCAGAAGTTCCAGACAAACTTAAGGAAAAACTTCTTTCCTGTGAGGGTGCCAGAGCCCTGGGACAGGCTGCCCCGAGAGGGGGTGGAGTCTCCATCTCTGGAGATGTTCAAACCCACCTGGACGCCTTCCTGTGCAACCTGCCCAAGGTGAACCTGCTTTGGCAGGGGGGCTGGACCATCTCCTGAGGTCCTTTCCAACCCCACGAGTCTGTGATTCTGTGAAAGTGAAAAGTACAAGACCCAAGATACAGCCAGTGTTGCTGCACAAGGAGCTGTTGTCTGCAGCAGAACAGTGAGACTGGATGGTCGGGTGATGTAGGCAGGAGGGAAGACAGGAGCAGAGGGAATGAGCTGTAGCTGGGCCCAACTGGAATAAGAAGAAGGAAACGTTCTTGTAGGAGTAGCTCCAGTAAGTGCCAAACCCCTGAGTGACAGAGGCATCGGGTCCTTGCTTCCAGGAGCAGCCGCTGGAAGGAACGCAATGAGTTAGGGGAGAATTTGTCTGTATATTTGTCAAGGAAAGAACAAAATGGAATATTTGGAAAATAAACCTTAAATCTGTCAGCAATGAATTAGTATAAAGTTTATGTGCTTGTTGTTCCATGAATCATCTGTATAAATCTTCCCCATAATTAGTTTTAATTCATATTGTATAACTTTAATTATATATTATAACCCAAGAAACTAATTTATTAGGAAGGATTTGAGGTATTAAATAAATAGACTGCATAACTAACTAGTATGGGTGCTGTTGAGGAAGGGCATTATCTCAAAGGATATTTGAGATCTGTGGAACACTTTGGGTGTTTCACCTGAACTTGGTGCAGTAGTTCTGGCTTTAATGTAACCTACTCCATCACTACTCACTACCTCTGTGTCCCTCCTCTGCAGTCTGCCCTTCTGATGAAGCAGCCTCTGCTGCTTCGTGGAAACCAAGTTCTTTCTCTCTTAAAAAAAAAAAAATTAATTAAAAAAATAATTAATTTCTGTAACTTATGTATTGTGCAATACTTGGGGAAGTATACTTCTGGGTGATGAGTGGCTTGAGACCAGCTCTGAAGAGAAGGACTTGGGAGTGGTGGTGAATGAGAAGCTCAACATGAGCCGGCAACGTGCGCTCACAGCCCAGAGGCCAATAACCGTGTCCTGGGCTGCACCCAGAGCAGCGTGGGCAGCAGGTGGAGGGAGGGGATTCTGCCCCTCTGCTCCGCTCTCCTGACACCCCACCTGCAGTGCTGCCTCCAGTGCTGGGGAAGAGAAGGCTCTGGGGAGATCTTATAGCACCTCCCAGTACCTGAAGGGGCTACAAGAAAGCTGGGGAGGGACTTTTCATAAGGGCAGTTAATGACAAAACAAGGGGAAATGGGTTTAAGGTGAAAGAGGGGAGGTTTAGATGAGATATTAGGAAGAAGTTCTTCACTGTGAGGGTGGTCAGACACTGGAACAGGTTGCCCAGAGAAGCTGTGGCTGCTCCTCCCTGGAAGTGTTTGTGGCCAGGTTGGATGAGGCTTTGAGCAACCTGGTCTAGTGGAAGGTGTCCCTGCTGCTGGCAGGGGGGTTGGAACTGGATGATCTTTAAGGTCCCTTCCAACCCAAACCATTCTATGATTCTATAAGTAGCTCAGCAGTGTTTCAGTTGGATCTTGGTAATTTCTTAATGGTTTTGGGTTTTTTTTCCTTTGTCTGGTTAAGTCTTTGGAAAGTCTTTGGCTGTTTGTGTACCTGCTTCCCGCGAAGGGTCTGTATTGCAATGTCGGGAATTTGTCTGACCTACTGAAGTAAGAAGTGTAAGGGGACGTGGGAAGCGTGAGGTTGGCTTTGAGGGAGAACATGGGGAATTTTAAGGGCTGATCTCCTTCTGCATTACAGATTCCAATTGTCTTTGCTCCACCACGAGTGTTACTTTGCAGTAGATGAGGAGGAGAGCTGAGGGGAGGCTTTATTGCTCTCTTCACTACCTGAAAGGAGGGTGTAGAGAGGTGGGGTTGGTCTCCTCCTATGTAACAAGTGATAGAACGAGAGGAAATGTCCTCAGGTTGTGCCAGGGGAGGTTTAGATTGGATATGAGGAATAAATTCTTCACTGAAAGGGCAGTCAGGCATTGGAACAGGCTGCCCAGGGAGGTGGTGGAGTCACCTTTTTGGTGGTATTAAAAGATGGGTAGATGAGGTGCTCAGGGACATGGTTTAGAAGTGGAATTGGCAGTGTTATGTTTATGGTGGGACTTGGTGATCTTAAAGTGTCTTTTCCAACCACTATGATTCTATGAGAATTCATTCTTGGTCTCCATGCACGTGCACTGTATCTGTACGCTTTCTCGGGGTGGCTGAGGTACACATCTCAAATTATGAGTGGTTGCCTGAGCTGGCAGCAGGTTGTGTAGCCAGACCAGAGGTGGGAACAGTGCTGCTAGTTTTTGGGAAGATGGGAACCGTCTCAGAAGAATTCAAACCTTGTTTTCCTTGAGCATTTCTTGAGCATGGGCATTTCTTTGTTGCTACCACAGGAAAAATATGGTTGAAGTTATGTCCTTAAGAAGTTGATGTTTGTGCTGTTGTGGTCATGGCTGTTCAACTTTTCCTACTTTGGAGCCAAACCCTTTCAGATACGAAGAGAATCATGTCTAATCTTCATCTGTTACATTCCAATCACATTTTCCTGGTATTTTCTTTGCTTGAAGGCATGAAGCTTAAAAGTGACGGCCGAGTTTCTGGAAGTCATGGTGTGGATAGCCATGAGCTGGTGAGACACAATTGCGTAATCTTTAGTCTCATCTCATCCCCACCAAGCAAAACTCTTCTGTGTCCCATGGCATGTGCAAAACTTTTTTTTCCTACAGTAGCAAAGTTGCCACAGTTTTTAGAAAGGCACCGTTCTCTTTTGCACTGAGACAGATTTTTCCAACATCAGAGAACGGTGCTCCTCCAGTCCCAACCCCCCTGCCATCAACAGGGACACCTTCCACTAGACCAGGTTGCTCAAAGCCTCATCCAACCTGGCCTTCAACACTTCCAGGGAGGAGCAGCCACAACTTCCTTGGGCAACCTGTTCCAGTGTCTGACCACCCTCACAGTGAAGAACTTCTTCCTAATATCTAATCTAAACCTCCCCTCTTTCAGCTTAAACCCATTTCCCCTTGTTTTGTCATTAACTGCCTTTATGAAAAGTCCCTCCCCAGCTTTCCTGTAGGCCCCCTTTAGCATTTACAAGGGAGGAAATGAAATTGTGTGGGACCACCATCTCTCAGCATCTGAATTTTCCCAAAAGCTTTAAATTACAGCAGAGTTTAATCCACTCTGTATATAACGTGTCCTGGTGAAACCCCTCGCAGAACCTGAACTTTGCATAATGCTGGTGGTGTGCTCCAGCCACTTGATGGCACCCTTTGATTTGGTACATACCTCATTAGCCCGAGCACAGTGCAGCCGAGCTGTAGTATTTGTAATGGAATAACACGTAAGAACTAAAGACTGCAAGGTATCTGGGTAATGTAGAGATGAAATGAATGAACCAGCAAGGCTAAGCTTTCCTGACCCTTCATGAGAGAATAGATGAAAAAAGGAAGAATAAGCTATTGTGCCGAAGGGAGATGATGAAATTCAAGATCCACACACATAATCTCTGGCTCAGCCTCTGAAATGTTAATCCCTGGGTAGAATTATTTGAGCTGTAGATTGCAATTTATCATCAAAATGGCACTGTGTCAAACAATACTTCTTGTATGTGTGATGTTTAGAACTATCCAATTTTAATATAAACTGCTTCACAGAGCCCACTGTCTAACATTGAAGTAGCAACTCATTAAGCTCGGGATGTTTGTGCTTGTTTCTGTACACCCCGTGGTAATTGTGTGGAGTTCTGTTCCACAGATCACTCTTTAGGGTCTTTTAGGAGCCGTTTGGGATGTTTTAAGGAGTGATCTGTTTTGATCTGAGCAGTGACAGGTGACGGGGCTGCTCCATAGTAATTGTAACACAAAATGGTCCGGGATGTTTAGTTTGAGTTGCTCAGATAATTTTTACAATGAAGAAATCTGCCAAAAAAATTGCTGATGGCTTAAAAAAAACCCCCCAGGATTTGAGATTAATGTTTGGCCAAGTTGTGCAAACAATTATTTTGAGGTTATAAAAAATATTTTCTCATTATGTTTTACAAGCTGGAATGCCCTTCAGGTTTTTCCTCCCTTGCTTTTTAAAGTATGCCAGTAGAGGGAGTAGAAAAATGACCGTCCTAGTAAGGAGAAATTATTCTGCACTAAAATTCATCCCTTTCTCCTTTAGAAATCTGAGTATTTCATACTGTATGTAGTCTGTTACTGAAAGTAAGAGATTCAGTACCTTGAGAAAATGGAATTAGGAGAGGATAAAACACAGCCCAGATAGTTTCTGAAATGTAGGAACAAGTGAAACAGCATAATAACTAAAGAAGACTATTTAAATTCAAAGATGTATTTAGAAATATGAATTGCACTTTTTTTTCACTTAGGGCTCGTTTGACAATCACCATGGAATTTTATTATTACAGCAAAACCCAACGTGTTTTAGCATATACTAATAAATTCATCGCTCTGGGTTTATTTTTAAAAGTGACCTTTTTATAACTGTGCAGTTAAATTGTGTAAGGCTTTTGCAAATATGAAATACTTAAAAAATAGGAGGTTTTTGTTGTGTGTCTCACATTTTGTTGTTTGGGAAAGGTGAGAGAGGGAAGGAGGAGAAGGGAGGAAGCAGAGTGTAAACCCTGCCAGCCTGGCAAATTCATAATTCCTCTGTAGAAGTTGTTTCAGAGGGTGCTGAGATTTGAAGCGGAAACTATTTGGTGATCATCCAGTGTTTAAAAAGTCTCTTTTGGTGTGTGTGTGTGTGGGGGGGTAATTAAAAACTCCTCTAAAAATATGCCAGTATCAACAAGAGATTTGGAAAGTCTTTGGCGTGGTTGAGGAGCAGGTACGTACCCAGCGGTTGGGAATCGTAGGCCTGACTGAGCAGTCAGGATGGCTGTGAACTGAACTATGAAGGAGACATTTGTCTTGGAGTGGGACCTTTTGTGTTAATCCTTCCAACCTTTATATCACAGCGTTTCGTGATGGTATTTAGTCAACGAATAACT
The DNA here is from genome assembly GCF_000700745.2 of Antrostomus carolinensis. Classification (NCBI taxonomy): domain Eukaryota; kingdom Metazoa; phylum Chordata; class Aves; order Caprimulgiformes; family Caprimulgidae; genus Antrostomus; species Antrostomus carolinensis. The sequence continues at coordinate 19,798 of NW_010309307.1, forward strand.
TGGATTGTGCGCTTGTGATCCCTTCTCCAACAGAAAGGAGTGACTGTGTGGAATAACTATCAGTGTTAGATAAGAATTTTTATTTTATTTCCTATTTTTCCTGCACTGTGGCCTTTTTTCCTCGGAGGCTGGTGCACACGTAGTTTCCAGATTAATATTTATAAGTGGATACTCAGGAGATGAACGCGATTACATTGAGTGCGCAGCTGTTTATTTGTGCATGCAGTTGTTTTCTGCTCACCCCAGATAAACATATGATCAGAGTCTAGCTCAGCACAGATATTCACATCTTAAAATTGCCCCTACCACTAAGATCATTTATGGTCCACAAATGGATATGATGGAGCGTGGTTTAATTTTAAAAAGCACAGGCTAAGAGCTTCACCACTGTCTGCCCAGCCGAAACTCACTGGGCACAGAGTATATAACCACTGTCACCGGAGTTTTGCTGCTTTGGAGAAGGTACTTTTCACCTCTGCCCGCCCTTTGCACGGCTCCGTGGTGTCCCTTGCTCCATCAGATTGTTGTTTCTGGGTTTTACTGCTGCATCAGCCTTGGTATTTTAGCTGTTTGGGCTTGCACTGCCTTCCTCGCTGACGTTCTGCCTCCTCATTTTGTGTGTTACACCGAAAACAGGCGCTTGTTTTCAGAAAATGGCTGGTGGACAGAATTACACCCAGGTGTATTTTGTGCTGTATTAGATGGTTAAAGGTTTTGTGATTTAAAACCAAGTCATTCTTTTGTTGAGTCTATGGCTGGGTGGGGGTTTTTTTTTTTGGTTGAAAAGGTGTTTAAAACTACTACGTGTTTACTGGAACTGAGAAAGTTATGTTTCATTCTTTCACACTCCCGTGAAAGATAAAAAATGGGGAGTTAGTATTTGAGAAATGAGGAGTTAAAATTCAGTTTGGTAATAACCTTTACACCAGGTATTTTGACCCCTGAATTATGTATAAATTTGAGGATCAGATTTAATCAATTTAGTAACACCGAGCTATTTAAGTGTGTGTTTGTTTAAACTTCCATTCCACGTGAGACACTTGGTTAAGATTCTTGTGTCCCGTTTCACAGCACAGTCATAATTAAACAAACATAAAATCTGTCTTTAAACCAGAAATTGTACAGAAGCAAGTCACAACAAATCTTGATAGCGTTGGTTTGTGTTCTGGCTGGAAATGATCTGAAGAAGTCTGTTAAAGAACAGCTTTTAAATGTGCCCAGGATGTGTTTATGGATTTCACTGGCACGCTTTTAAAAAATTATTTTCTTCTAAGTAAAGATTTCAAATTGACGTATATAAAAAGAACAATAAGGGGGTTTTAGCTTCTTGTCTCCAATTTTTATTTTTTTTAAGTAATTCTACTGTATCTCAGAGCTGCAAATATCAAGGAAAAAAAAAAAACCTCCCCATTTGTGTCCAGTGCCTGTGGATTTTTTTACTGAAGCGAAGCTAATGGCTGTCAGGAAAACTTTCTTCTGAGCTTACCGAGATAGCTGCCTTCTCTATTTCTTTATAAGGAGCGTACTAAAAATAAACAGTGGTCACCAGTCTCTGTTACGATTTTAACTTCGAGTTTATCTTTCGAAGGAACCCCGAGTTTTAAGCGTCCGACCGAATTTTGCCTCGACAGAATTTTTTGCTGTGCGTGTTGTGAGCTGCCGCATTCCCCAGCTAATTGAACGTCAAGAAGTGTCACACAGAATTGTAGTATTTGCTGGGGAACCTGGGCAGACAATAATAATTACTACATTGAGCCTTGTTTTCTGTGCAGTTGAAGCACAACAGCGTACCCCTTGGTTTTGTTTTGGAGAGATCTGGTTTAACGCTGGCTTGCAATTATTACTCCCAGGGCATTATCATTGCAGATCTGTGCATCTATTTTTAAGGTACGCCAATTGCTGTAATTAATTAAAGTGCTGCAGATGCTGCTGGTTAAGCCAATTTAAAGAACAGAGCGTGAATTTCCAGTTATGTGAGCTAGATAATGGTAATGCCTTAACGTGGTCGTCGCTCTGGTGAGCCAATTACCGCTCGAGATAGCTGAAGCCGCTCTGTGCTTCACTCTCTCTGCCTTCGCCTCTTCTCAGAATCCACAGCTCCTTTTTTGTGCCTTTTACTGCTGAGTAATCTTAGTTTTCCTCCCTGGTTGTAGGGTGGTCCGACTGACAGCTTCTACTCTTAATAAGCTTAGAGGTAATAATCCAAGTCCTGGAGGTCACATGGACAATAATGACTTTTCTGTTTCGTTTTTTCCTGCTCTGGTTTTGCCAAAATATCAGGTTCCTGTAATATTTTACCAGTGCTATTGGTAACTACCTGGGACTGGGGCACGCTTGCTGCTAATTAACACAGATGTCTCCTAAGTGTTTATGTGTTACACTAATTATGAGATAAGGTCTGCTTGGTTTGTTCCTTTTTTTCCTTTTTTTCCCCCCTTTTTGTTCTTTTTTAAACTTCTTTTTTTTGTGGACTATTTTTAGGTATGGATGGATCAAACATTAAGTTAATTAACACTGAGATTTTTTTTTCGATTCCATAAATTAGGTTCACTTCACAGCCAAGAAGTAGAAAAGAAAATATTTTCTTCTTTTTTTTTGTTTTTTTCTTTTTTTTTTTTTTAGTATTTACTAATTGATTCTCCTTTTTGTTTTAGATGGCAACATGATATGTTAATAAATAAACCATTAGCAATGTCTTTGCTTTTTGTGAACGTGTGAACTTGTTTCTTTAGAAGCTCTTGAGCTTTAGAAATGTCGACAGGACTTGTGCCTGTAACACTCTGGGAATGTTCCTGACTTAGCTGGAATGTGGAGAATAACATGTTTTAAAAGAATTCATAGAAACTGATTATTTGAAAGTGATATTTACTTTGTAACACTTACTTTTGTGAATTATAATTTGTGCAAGTCTAATAATAATATACACAGATATTAGAAATAAATGGGGAGCTGTATCATATGTGACATACTTGCTGTTTGACTTGTCAGTGCCCAATTTCAAGTTTCAGGCTTAGATTAGGGAGATTCTGTGCCATGAAGTGTTTTGATATTTTTGGAGTCAGCTGTATGATTGTTTCGGGTATCTTTGAGTGATGCTAATAACGTCCCAACCACCTCAGGAGTGACTGCCCCTGAGGACCGTGGAGCGGCGGAACCTTCAGGAAATGAGTGCAGCTGAGTTCATATGCAAAATGGGGAGAGAGTGGAATTTTCCTGGAGTCGGAGCAGAGAGAACAGGTTTTCATCCTGAATCTGTAAACATAAAGCCTTAAAGATTTGGGAGGGCTCGGAGAGCCTGGTGTAGACACGTGGAGATGGGCCTGGGAGAGAAACAGGAGAACATTGTTTTGGAGTAGTTGAAGCTTCAGCCCAGACGGAGATGGAGGAGGAAATTGGCTGGAGAGGAGAAAGAGGCCATCATTTCTGAGAGAGAGGGGGAGAGAACAGAGTATGCTACTTAGATGTCTCTGGCCTCGTTCCAGAGAGTGGAAATAAAGACAAGAAAGTGCATGTGAGTGTTTATGGCTTTGTCCTTTTGGGTGCTCCTGTGTGACCTGAAGCAAAGAAAACAAATCTTTTTGGGGAACCTTAAAATAAAAAAATAAAAAAAAAAGAAGAAGAAAATCTTTGTTTCACTTCAGCCATCCCCTGTCTGGAAGGACAAGGAGCTGAATACATCTAGGCTGGAATGGGAAGAGTAAATCTCCATAAAATGCTGGAGAGCCTGAAAATGCAGCCCCATGGGATGACTGAACCATTCCCAGTTTGCTGCTGTCAAAACAGGGGGTTTCTTGCTCCTTCCTCTCTGCTCCCCACTATGTGCTGCTGCCCCTTCAGCACACCGAAGCTGGTGCTCACCTGGCCTTTGGAGAGCTCCTTCATCTCCATCACCCAGTCGAAGAAGACATTTGTGTTGGGTTTGTTGGATTTTTTTTCTCCTAGATGAGTTTTCTGCTGGATTAGTGAGAGGAACCAGGTTGTGAAAGAAGAGCCAGTGAAGTGCCAGGGCTGGTGCAAGGCAGGAGTGTATGGCTGGAAAAGCGGGATGCGGGCAGGAGATGAGTTAGGAGTCAGATGCTATCTGATGGGCTGCGGTGTCGGGTAGGAGTTATTATCTGGTCCCTCTGCTCTGCTTGAGGGAGATGAGGAGGAATGGGTGTTCCTGGGAGCCCTGGTCTTCTTGTGCCCCACAGAAGCTCACACGTTGCACCGCAGGACGGCTGCTCCGGGTGGACCTGTTGCCTTCACTGGCCCTTTCTTGTCCTCCTACCTGTGGTGTGTCAGCACTGGGAGGACCTTCCTCTGGACAGGTCTCAGGTGCTTAAAAAGGCTGCCATCCAACAACCATGTCTCTTCATGGGGAGCAGAGACCTGCTGCTCAGAGACTATCCAGCAGCCTGCTTGGATCAAAACAAGCTTTCCATCTTCTCCTCTCCTGCTGTCCTCTCATCCAGCCCTGTGGTATTTCAGGGGTGCATGAAAAAATCAACAACTTCTTTGTGGAGCAGTAGGCATCCTTTCTAAACCCAGCTTGCTTCGAATTCCTCTTGATTTGGGCTGTTTCCTGCCTCGTGTTATGGTAGGACTCTCTCTCTTCTTGGTAGTAAGATGAAAACCCAAAGTTCATGCTTTGGTTTTGTTGATGTTTAGGACGGACACTTAACAGACTTGAGACACGGAGACGTGAGCGGAGGTTTTATTAAGGTCTGATACCATCGATCTTTGTTAGAAGTTTAGAAAAGAATGAAACCACTTTGCCTGGGTGAGATTTGTGGCTTAGAAGTCATTGTGGCCAGACCTCCTCCTAACCTGAGTAAGAGCTGTGCCTTTGCTGCTGCGTAGTTATACTAAAAATAAATCCCCTCTTGCAAAAGTATGCGTAATGCTCGGAGCGCGCCTGTGCGCGCACGTGTTTGTTTGCGTGTGCTATAAACCCGGAGATAGAATCTCCTGTTTTATAAGGGCTAATAATTTGTTCCCAGATTTAACAAGCTGCTTAATCGCGTGGCTTTCTTTAACTTGCTTTAATGACAAGGAGATCGTACAGTTGAAGTTAGGCACGCGCTTAAATACCTTCCTGAACCGAAGCGTGGCCTTTTTGGTGTCACTATGTCACTGTGTTGAATGGACACGGAGGATTTATGGGCCTTAGAGACAAGGTTTTGTGCACGTGTGATCCTGTGGTAGCTGGAGTAACACCAGGTTAGGGCCAAACTGTTGGTTACAACTGGTTATAAGTTTCCACGAGACTTCGCCAATACATCTTCATTTTCCTTATATTTTTCTTGTAATAGGAGAAGGATCCTGTAATTACGACTTGCTGCCTGTCCTGCTTAGTTTTACAGTCTTTTTTGGGGGTAAATTTTATAATTCAAGTTACGTGCCTTGAGGGGGAATATTTAAAGAAAGCGAATTGTAGGGCAGGATTTGAAAATTCCTTTTAATTCTATTAAATATGCGATGATTATTGCAGTGTGTTACGACTGCAGCAGGTTGCTTTGGAACACAAAGCTCTCACTGCCCAGGCCTTGGTGAGAAGGGAAAAAAAAAAGTGGTGTATCAAGTTTGTGCAATTAAAAATCTGGAAAAACTTGTTTAAGAAAATGTTAGCCCGAGAACACGCATCTTTTGTCAGTCTAATATGCAGCCCTGAACACAACTCTTTTTATCGACAGTACAAGCGTTTCATATTTAATCAACATAAAATGAAGTGCTTCCCTCACATGAATGTAACACAGATCAAGTCTCAGCCAAAGCAAATAAAAGAATGAATGCTTTGTTAATCATCCAGAACTAATTTGTGCATACACAGAAGGGGAAAAAAAAAAAAATGAAATCTGTTTTTGACAAGAGCTTTTTTTCCTCGGAGCAGCGAGGGAGAAGGGAAGGTGTAATGTGCATTAGTAACAGTCAACAGCGATGGGGAGATCCGAGGTGTTTGCCTGGGACAACTTCTATTTCGTGATAGCAACAGCATTTCACACAAACCCAAGATAAGGGAAAGGAGGATTTTTTTATTTTTAATTTTTTTTTTTTAAGTTGTTTGCCAAAATAGAAGATGGCAAACCTGTGCTGAAGCAGACATGGATAGGTTCTTGTATGCCTTGCCATATATTCATAAGTCTTGCAGGGAACTGCCACATATCTCTGTGACAAACTCAGCTAATAGATAATACACAGGGAAGAAAATGTTAAATGCATTGCTTCTTTGCACAGGCAATATGATTGTGTTGCTCTAGTGACAGTGTGGTTCTGGTTGACGGGGCAGCTTCATTACAAACCCCTGTTTTCAGGCTATTGCAGCTTTTTTTTTTAAAAAAAAAAAATAAAAATCACCCATTGGACTGAATTTTTTTTATGCTTGTCAGCCTTGAGGTGAATTTTACTTTAAGTGCAAAGTTAGAAGAAATCCATTTAGCTGTTTCTCTGATTGAAACAAATCTGGAAGGATAGATGGGCTTTTAGAAAGTTGAGGTTTCTGTTTATTGCAGAGCTGCAGTTTGGAATGCTTTATGTTTGTCCTTGCTGTTAACATGTAATTATGTTGTTTATTTTATATATATATAAAATAAGTAACTGCACCTGCACCATAGACTATCCCCACTTCTGTGTGTGCACAGGGTGTGACAGCTGAGATGTCTTACATGCATGAGCATGCCCTTGTTCTGGCTTCACACAGATCTTCATTTTCAGCTCCCTCCCTTTGACTCTGGTGAGACACCTGCCCTTTGCCCCCCGCTTCGACCCGCGCACGTCAGATTCCGAGGGCACGGCGGCGGTACGGCACTGCCTGGGACCATTGGTTTGGTGTTGGGTTTAGTGCCTTTGCTCTGAGGAGGGGAGTGCTGCATGCAAGAACCGTCACCTGCAAACCACACTGCTCTTGGACACCTTGGGGAGACAACTTGGAAGAGACTTCCATCCTAAAGTTGTCTCTCTGAGCTGTTGTCCCTGATAGCGAGCTGCAGGAATAGTAATAGAGTCACAAGGGAGCCAAGAAAGACATGGACCTGTTAGAACAAGTCCAGAGGAGGCCATGAGGATGATGCGAGGGCTGGAGCAGCTCTGCTGTGAGGACAGGCTGAGAGAGTTGGGGCTGTTCAGCCTGGAGAACAGAAGGCTCCAGGGAGACCTTATAGCGGCCTCCCAGTACCTGAAGGGGCTCCAGGAAGGCTGGGGAGGGACCTTGGCCAAGGACAGGGAGTGACAGAACAAGGGGTGATGGCTTGAAACTGGGAGAGGGGAGATGGAGATGAGATGTGAGGAAGAAATTCTTTGGTGTGAGGGTGGTGAGACAGTGTCCCAGGTTGGCCAGAGAAGCTGTGGCTGCTCCTCCCTGGAAGTGTTGAAGGCCAGGTTGGATGAGGCTTTGAGCAACCTGGTCTAGTGGAAGGTGTCCCTGCTGCTGGCAGGGGGGTTGGAACTGGATGAGCTTTAAGGTCCTTTCCAACCCAAACCGTTCTATGATTCTATAACTCTGGTTTTTATGAAGACACTTTCCTGAAGAGCCAGCTCTTCCAGAGTGAATTTTGTGATTGGTATCATGGAGATGTAAGAGGTAGGGTGGTTTGGCAGTGTGTCCTCCAGGATGGTACCTGGGGAATACAGGGAGAGGGAGGGAGGAGCACCAGCAGGTCCAATAATTTCTCTGTAGTTTGGGGGATTTTTCCAATGATGTTGTATCTTCTTGGGATTACGTATTTTGGTGGTTTTGGCACATGTTTAAAGTGAAGTTGTGAGCAAGAGAGAAGTGAGGAAAAAAGCACAATCAGGAATTTAATAATGGAGATACATTGGTGCTCCAGTAACTGAGATCATAGAATCATGGAATGTTGTGAGCTGGAAGGGACCCACAAGGATCATCAATCAGTTCAACTCCTGTCCCTGCACAGGACAAGCCCAAGGTTCAGACCATGTGTCTGAGGGCACATGTTGGCCAAATGCTTCTGGAATCTTGTCAGGCTTGGTGCCATGAGCACCTTCCTGGGGAGCCTGTTCCAGTGCTCCACCACCCTCTGCCTCAAGAACCTTTTCCTCATGGCCAACCTCACCCTCCCCTGCCACATCTTCCTGCCATTCCCTCTGCTCCTGGCATTCGTTGGTGGCCATAGAGAAGAGATCAGCGCCTGCCCCTCCTCTTCCCCTTGGGAGGAATTCTAGACCCCCATGAGATCTCCTCTCAGTCTCCTCTTCTCCAGGCTGAACAAACCAAGTGACTTCAGCCTCTCCTCATACGGCTTCTTCTCTAAACCCTTCACCAATTTTCTGGCAGTAGTTGTTCACTTTGAATAACATCACGCTGGTTGGTTTGTTTTTTGAAGTGGCCTTTTAGCCTAAACCTGAGATATTACCAATATGATAAATAATTGGACCCAAGGGCTTTTGATCTGACAAGGAGAAGGGTCGTGGTGTGAGCGTTGCTGCTCAGCTCACTGCCATCAGGCGTTACAGACCCTACGTCCGTTCATTCGGGGCTTTTCAAGTGAAGGTCCAGCTTTCAGTACAGAAACAATATAATTGGAATTTACCCTCCCATAGTAAGGACTGGTTGATGACATACTGGTATTTTACAAAGCTCATTTGAACAGGCTTTATCTACGCTGGGTAATTAAGTGTAGACAATGTTATATGCCATCTTAAAATATAATATTTTCTTGAAAGGTCAATGAAATGATATAAGGTCGCTGGAGCAGTTACTCTTTTGACCTCGTTTCCTCTGTAATGAGTGTTACCTCAAACTTACTTCTTAGTTGGAGATTACAAAGGAGCTGAATAATGTGGTTACGTCTGTGAGTCTGTTTTAAATAATGAAGTTAACTCTTGGGTCTGTGTTGTGTGTGTCTGCCTGCACGGTGTCTGTTTCCTCAGAAGAAGGCTTGCAGGTAGGCATGGCCTGATGTATGGAGCTATAAACCTTTCAGTCACTGTTCTGAATATTATATTGAACTCAGGTGAAATGCTCACTGCTGAGCTTGAGGTTTTCTTTCAAACCCCCCTTTTTAATGTCAAAGATTCTGGGTCTTTGTCTCGAAGTGACACCGAGAGAGAATAAGCAAATTTAGAGCTTAGAAAGCAAAGTGAAAAGAAGCTGTAAGGATTTTTCACATCTGAAACCAACAATAGATAACTAATTTACTCTCTTTTAAAAAAAAAACATTTATTTTTCCACTAAAGTCCGTTTTCTGTCAGGGGACACTGAGTGGACATCTCTCTTGTGTACCTATTTGAAGGTTTAGTAGCACCATTCGTGGGATACCTCTGCATAGAAGAGGTAAGCAATAGAGGGAATCATAAAAATGGAGGTTTAAGTGAGCTAAAATCTAGATTTTATAATGGTAAGACCTATTATTTAAAACCAAAAACAAACCCCAGAAAACATCCTGTCAGTCCCTTTAGTCCATACATGGGAAAATGTGGAGTTATGAGTTGCTGAGCAGTAAATAAAGTCATGGGTATCAGGTCAACTGCACTGTCCTCCCCAGGGAAGGAGGAGATCTCACATGAACATAGGTGTTTCTTACTCCAGTTGCAGCTAAAAATATAGGAACTGACTTTTTAATCTGCTGTTTCTCCCTTTCTGGTGTTAGGTAAACTGTATTTCTACTTGGTTTTGAAGCTACCTCTACAGAAATGCTATACAGTTATACAGAGAACTCTTCAAAAGCAGGGTGAAAACTAAACCCAGACCAGAGGGAATACCGTTTGGAAGTGCCCCAGCTGAAGCAGAGCACGGGGGTTACTCTCAGAGGGGGACAGCATGCTGTGAAGGATCCAGCTCAGCAGCAAACAGCTCACAGAAAATGAAGGACTGTTATTTTCTGCCAAACTGCCCGCCCTGTGTGCAGCACCTTTCCTCACCTGCCATGTACCAGCAGCAGCTCAAGCCCAGACTTCTTTAAATCTGCTCCTTTGAGAGCAAGGGTTGGAGGATTTAAACGACCAGCTGGTAATAACAAGTTTCTCTACCAGCTTCAGCCGAGCCTCTGTGAGCTTGTGTCCTGCATCTGTGGCAAAATTAAAATTCTATACGTGAGTGTGATAGTTTAACTTTGCTGGCAGCCAAACAAGACACAGCTACTCACAGCCCCCTGCCTCCCCTGCCCTCTGCCCTCCCCACCCAGGGAATCGGGGAGAGAATTGGAGGGGTAAAGGTGAGGTGACTTGTAGGTTGAGATAAGAACAATTTAATAATTAAGAGTAAAATAAAATTAAAATAATAAGAGTAATAATGATAACAACTACATATATATGAGTGATGCAGAGTACAAGTGCTCACCACCTGCTGATCCCAGAGGAGTGAAAAGGAACCCTGAAACCAAAACTGCAATCCTGGAAGAACAAGCCCAAGCGATTCCCGAGAGATTCCCCCCCTTTCTGGTCAGCCCAAGTTAATATACTGAACATGACGTGATATGATCTGGAATATCTCATTGGCAAAGCCAACTGTCAGTTCTGGGTTTTACTGACAACTACACTTTTCTTCTCCACTCCCCCCTTCCAGTCCTCTGCTCTTGGAAGCTGCCCAAGCTCAGTGTCCTTGTAGTTATCAACACTGTTCTCATAACAATCCCCACTGAAACCAAAACACAGCATTTTCCAGCTACTAAGAAGAAAATTAACCCCATCCTAGCAAAACCCAGGACAGCGAGTTACAGTGGGACTTATGCTTATAGTCTTTGCTGTCCAACAATGATTTCATCTCATTGGCTTTTGCTTACTAGTGATTTATGTAGTAATACATAAATCTGCCCAGACTTGCACAGAGGAGCAGCGTGTACCTTCACAGGCCCAAGGAAGATGGTCAGGTAACTGACTGCTGGAGGATTTGGGGCCAGGAAAGGAACAGGCAGTCCCTGCCATGCAATGATCCTAACAGGAGAGAGCAAATGGCTGCAGAGGGGATGCAGAATACCAGGCAGTGTTAGGGTGTTAGTGAGCTCAGCACGTTGGGATCTAGGCATTGAAGGAAAGGATGTGATTTTTTTTGTGGCTGCTAAGTGATATGGGATAGTTGAGTATTCCAAAGCTCCTGAGTGGTACAACACAAATTGAATAACATATTCATGTACATAGTCATGTACTTTATAAAGCTACAGTCATGCTTGTATAGAGCCTAAGGACAGACAGAGTTTAGCAGGTGATCAAAGGCATCTAACAGCAAATTTAAACCTGTCATTAATGGGAAAAGAGAAACACAGCATCTCTAGAGGAAGTGATCTGAAAGAGCAGGGAGGGAAAAGGCTACAAATACTATATACAAATCCAAATACTGGAGCAAATGCTTTTCAGCAGCAGTTTCCAGGCTCATTGCATCCTTCTGTGGGAAAGTGTTCAGGAAGTGTTCCTGTTTTACTGGTTAGTCCAAAGGAGAAAGCAAGGAGGACTGTTTAAATGGACTCCTAAAGCAGTCCTCCACCTCCTTTGCAAAGGGTGCTGTTTCAGGGTTCAACAGTTCTCTGCTACTTATTAAAAGTGTCCAGCTCACCTGTAAACTTTTTTCTTAGGAAGCATCAAGCCACTTTCTCATCCATGTGAGAATCTATTGATAAACAGACCAAAACTAAACTAAAATAAACTAAACTAAAACTTTGGTTGTGCACCTCTCTTACCACCTGTCCAGTAGCTGTTTAAGCAGCTCCATAGTATTTTTGTTAGCAGAGCAGGACCTCCACATTTTCTTGATGGTAGTTTGGATACTATAGATGAATTACTTTTATTTCTTAGGTATCATTTCATTGTCTAAACTTCCTATCTGATGTTAACCTTTGGAGATTTCCAGAGTTGGTGAATGCAAAGGATTAGTCTTTGAAGATGAATGGTGTGTTGTTACCCACAGCAGGTTACCTGAGCACACCCACAGGTATGATTTTTGGTCAGAAAGAACCATTCACTCCATTCCTCAGTCTCTCAGGGTGCCAGTGAAATCACATGGGGCTGTTTTAAAAGCAGACTCTAAGAAGACAGCAGCTGCAGTAGCATATTCTGTTTTCTCTTTGCTTCCAGAAAGTATTGTCTCTACCGGTGCTGAGTAAGAAACACCGTGTTGTACGTCCAGTGTAATGGTTCATCAATCTGTATGTGCTATAAAAACCATCATGTTCCTGGTTTTGAAGTGGCCTTTTAGCCTAAGCCTAAGATATTACCAGTATGATAAATAACTGGACACAAGGGTTCTGGTTCTGACAAGGATCATTTTGTGAGCATCACAAATATCTATTTATCTAATCAAGTGTAGCTTTTTCAACACTTTTTTTTTTTTTTTAATTTCCTTCCTAGTCCTCACGTCTAGGGCTCAGACTTTTCTGATATGTGCAGAATTATTTAAACATTAAATTTGCTGTTCAGATGCATCATAATTCTTAATAATGTTCTGGATACCTTGAACCATTATTTGCTTTTAAACAAGTTTTCAGCACAGCTCTTGCTGTCTGCGTTCAGTCCTCCAAATCTCCCATCCGACTGTCTAAATTATTTTAACTGACATAGTTTCTAATTTACTCTCTCCAGTTGAGAGAGCTTCCTGTAGCTTGTCTATTTTAGCATTTAATTGCTGTATACTCTCACAAATTAAATTCTGTAGTGATCCATTTTGCTCTGCCGGTGAAGCAGTCATCTTTTCATCTAAGCAAGATGGTGCTTGCAACTCCGCCGGCGGGGCTGGCATCCAGCGATGGGAGAAGAAGAACTTCTTTCCCGTTGCCTCTCCTGTGGAGTGCGGTGGCTGGAGGGGTGCTGGGGTTTGTGCCAGAGGACAGCTTTCCTTCAAAACCTTCTCTATTTAATTCTGAAGCCAAAGGAAAGAGAAATCCTCCAGACTTGTTCCTCTCGATGGTTTTTTACAGCTAGAAAAATTGCTTTGTCTGGTTGTTTTATGGCCAACGTGCAGCAGGATGTTCCTCTTCAAAATCTGCATATCTCTGTGGGCTTTTTAGTGTTTGTTTTTATAGAACATGAAAAGGCAGCCTCTACAAATATGTATGTCTTCTTTTTCTGGGAGAAAAATAGTCAAAACTCATTGTTTCTTTTGACAAAATAACAATATCCAATTAGGAAACTTCTTGTCTTCCCCAGTTACATCTTTTTTGGGTAACGTTCATACAGTGCTTACGCATTCCTTAATCTATTGCTATGAAAGAGGGACCAAGTAGTATCTAAATAATTAAGAAGCACAGGACTTTTTGATCTCATTTCTGCTGACTGGAAATGATTTGACTGTGCTTTCTCAACACGTGTGTATGGAAAGGTGGGCAGTTGAGTCTCGGGGATTAAAGACTGCAGTGCAGCAAGGGCTGAAGGTCTGTACAGGCTGCGTTCTGGAGTGGAGAGGTGAAATACATTCTGCTGTTCTCTGAGAAAGGACTCTTTCACCAAATAGCCCAGAGGAACGTACCTCGTGAACAAAACCTGGCCAGTATTTTGATTCTGTGTAATTCTCAAAGTGTGAAGCCAGTTTAACAGAAAGTACAAAGCTGTTATTTGCACTTCTTATATCAACCTTGAAGAAGACTTACCAGGCAGTTGGTAATTACAGAACATAAGGTCATTAAATTACTTTTTTAAGGAAAGAAGGCTGCATGAAATTTGCATAATAATACATTACTTGGGTCTCCTTTAAGCTAAGTCTTGAGTTCAAAACCATCATATGGAGGCATTAATCTTTTGACTTGCTTCATTCGGGAGTTGGGCACTGTTTGATAGTGTGACGTGACTATCCGTGACCATCATCTTCTGAGTAAAAATGGGCTGTTTGTTTTGCATGTGTGGTACAGATTATCTGGTCTTAGTACCTTTGTCAGAGTATTTTTGTTGTATTTGTTGTGAAAGGTTGGCTTTCGTACGGGAAGATGGGGATGATTCCTAGAAAAGGCTGGTGCATCATAACATCACGTTATTCTCCTGGCAGAAGGAGATCAGACTATGGGGATCTTGATGTAAGAATGGCACTTACTAGACAGTAACTTTCGGGATGTCTGACACCATTCAAAGTCATGAATAATGTGGAAGAGGATGATCATAGAATCACAGACTGGTTTGGGTGGGAAGGGACCTTTCCAGGCCATCTAGTCCAACCCCCTGCAGTGAGCAGGGACATCTTCAACAACATCAGGTTGCTCAGCGTGGTTGCAACATTGAAAAGACAGTAATTTGCCTGATAAGTGAGTCTGGTCCCGTAGCTGTGGCAGTAAATGCAGCTTCCTTGCTTTCATTTGAACTGACTGCTCTTTGGCCTGCATTAGTTTTCCCTTCTCTCCCCCCAAATTTGTAATAAGATGGTAGTTTCAGGGCTTGTGGAAGTAACTTGAAATGCTGTAGAGGGACAGTGTTGGGTTGGGGGCGGGGAGAGGGCTGCGTGAGTGGCACACACAGAAACAATTTTTTAAAGGTTGGTTTTATGTCAGAGTAGAAAACATAATCCGTTGTGAAATCAGTCATGGACCTGAGCACTTAGAGAATATTCTTTTCAGGGGCAAAAAATAGGTTTCTCCTCCTCTACTTCTATCGCTAAAACCATGTAAGGCCAAGCCTAGAAAGCTTAAAAGGAGAAAACATTGCAACACTCGTAACACACTTAATTTTCTGGGAGAGTGGGAGGATGTACTTCAACTCACATGTTAAGAGGAATAAAACTTGAGAGATCAGAGACTGTCTATTTTTGTTTGTTTGTTTGTTTTCCTTTTTTTTAATATCATAAGTTTACAAATTGGGATTTTTATAGGCAATTGGAACCTGAAAAATCAACTTCTGTCTTCGGCCCACAAAAATATGATGAAATTAATTCCTTTCTCAAGAAGATTGAACTTCATTGCCAGATATGTCTTATTCTTCACAGCACCTCAGGATATTTAGTGCTAAGGGAATCTTCTTGTGCATGGCTGGCTTCTCCCCTTGGTACTGGCACGGAGCTGTGGTCTCCCTCCTCCTCTACACCAGCTAGTGGAAGGTGTCCCTGCTGCTGGCAGGGGGGTTGGAACTGGATGAGCTTTAAGGTCCTTTCCAATCCAAACCATTCTATGATTCTATGATTCTATGATTCTATGATTCTATGATTCCATGATTCTATGATTCCATGATTCTATGGTTCTATGATTCTATGATTCTATGGTATGTTGCTGACTGTCATTTCAGTAACAGTAACACTGATACCATAATACGGATTTTCAAACCAGCTAGAGTTTCCTGGTTTGGGCTGGGATAGAGCTAATTTTCTTTGGAGTAGTTGAATAACGCTGTGTTTTGGTGTTTCAGTGTTGGGATTTGGTATGGGAAATGTGTTCATAATATGCTGATGTTTTTAGTAATTGCTGGGAAATCAAGGAATTTCCAGCTTCCCATGTTTTGCTGGTCTGCAGGTGCAGAAGAAAGTGGGGTGTATAGTGAAAGTAGCAGCGTCCAACTGGCATTTGGATGTGCCACTGAGATACTCTATATCATAGCACGTCATGTTCAGGACATAACTGAGGCCTGGCCAGAAAGTGCTCACTCTTTTCCAGGACTGCAGTTTCAGGATTGTCTGTGCTCCAGGATTGCTATCCAGGAATGGGCTGGGCACTGGTCAGTGGGTGGTGTGCAGTGGCACTGTGCCTCACTCATTTGCATATTCTATGATTACTGTTACAATCATTATTATTGCCATTATTATTTTATTTCTGTTATTAAATTGTTGTTACCTCAACCCACAAGTTTTCTCATTTTTACCCTTCTGATTCTCACCCCCATTTCCTGGGCTGGGGAGGGTGAGCGAGCAGCTGTGTGGTGTTTGGCTGCTGACTGAGTTAAAACCACCACATAAGGTATAATTGGTTTTTTGTCTGCAAGCATAAGCTGAATCCCAACTGATTCAAAGAAGAGTCAAGTCCAAAGTGTGAGAAATACTTCCTAGTCATTATAGCCCATGGGTGGAATGTTTTCCTTTGGCCTGCCTGCAGGTGAGGGCATATTCAACTTAGAATTGTAGAACCATCAAACAGCCCAGGCTGGAAGGGACCTGGAAGGATCATGTGGTCCAAGTTTTCGTGGGAAGGGGAGCCTAGATGAGGTTATCCAGGGCCTTGTTCAGTCACATCTTGAAGACCTGCTGCAATGGTGACTCTACCACATCCCTGGGGAGGTTGTTCCAGTGATTGAATGTTCTTGCTGTAAAAAATTTCCTTCTTATTTTGACATGAAACCTCTCCTGCTGCAGCTTGTACCCGTTGCCCCTCGTCTTCTCCATGTGGCTCCAAGTTACTTTGTGATTTCTGGTTTCTTCTTTTATGTTTGGCAGAAAAGCCCAGGCACTAGAATTGGCAAGTAGTTTTTACCATGCCAGTTGCATAAGTGTGAGCAAACCATGTTATATATGCTGGTTTTCGCTAAAGATACTGAAAAAAAGTAACTGGAAGAGTTTTAAGCAAACTTCCTTTCTATTCACCTTGACCACTATTTTCTCACCATAATATGACGATGGAAAATTTAGCTTTATGAAACAAATTGCTGTTAAGATGCAAACTGCTTCCCTACATTTACCTGGAAAACAGGCAAAGAAGAAGTGCCGTGGCTCTGCCGTTGCTTTCTGAACAGGTGCCGCAGGGAACCCGGCGTTCGGTATAACGAGCTGTAATGTTTGGTTATTCTAAAGGTGCAGCACAAGAATAGATTATTGTTGTTCATATCTGTGTAATAATTGAAACTCCCTGATCATACTTTCCATTTTACACGTTGTCACAACCTTGGACCTTAATCTCGCTCTGTGATTGACAGTGGCGGCCGGGGAAGGAGCGCTCGTATTGTTTGCGGTTGTCGCATCTGTTCAACTTGATTCAGTTGAGAGTATTTGCATATTCTTAAGTATTTCTTCTGAGAGGGCCTAAATCCTTCTCAAGTGTTTGATGCATTTTTGAAATTCATTCCTAAGGTATCTACATGCACTAATAGTTCTGTATAATATTGCTGTGCATAATCTGACAGATAAGGCCAGTTTTTTAAACAAGGTATTCTTTGGGGATGACATATTACATTCTGACTTATTCTACTGGGCGGAAATGTCAAGTACTTTGAAAAAGGCTGCTTGAATGTTATGATTGAATTAGTGTTCTTTATTCAACACAAATTGTCAGCTGGAGTCAAATGTAGTCTTATTGTGAGAACATTCTTCAAAAGAGTTAACAGCAGGGCTTTTTTGTTTTATTTTTGTTACCCGAGCTTTATTACGTATAATCATTGCTGCTGATGCTGGTACTGGATGGAACAAGAGAGTAGATTCTTGGATGGATTTTAGATCACAGAATCACAGAATGTCAGGGATTGGAAAAGACCTTGAAAGATCATCAAGTCCAGTCCCCCTGCCAGAGCAGGATGAATTTGTCTAAATTGTTAAACTCTGAAGAACACCTTTATCTTGAAATACAACTTAGGCTTTTGAAATACAACTTGGGTTTTTATCTTTTTTTCTTGCTTTTAATTTTTTTTTTCCCCTTTCAAAATTTTTATCAATATTTTTGGAAGCATTGCCAACCTAAATTTCAGAAACCTGTCACTCTTAATAATACACCTTCGACACTAGTGAGAAGTACCGTTGCTTTGAAGAATATTCAGACATTATATTTGAACACTGAACACAGATTCAACATATTAACTTGATGACCTTGTACCGTTCCGTAAAGAAATAAGTGTATGATTGAAATCAGTGTCTTGCATAGGTTGAAGTCCTAGTTCAGGACTGTTCAAGTTTGAACAAAACTAATCCAGATTGCTATGAGAAGGAATGGAGATCTATTCCCACTTGCTTAAATGGATGTGTGCTGTGGATGCTACTGCGAGCTCAAGCCCTAAAGGACCTCGGATCTCATATGGAAGGCCACTAATCACAATGAATAACCTTTTTTTTTCCCCATTGCACTAAGCAAGTGTTCAAAGAGCCACCATTAGTAGCTGACTTAATTTAGGAAAAGGGTTTCTGTCTCTAGAAAGCACCACAGCAACCCCTGCTACCTGTGTACTTGAAAAAAGAATGATGCAGATTTAATAAATGTATTTTTTGTTTTATGCACATGCAGGTTTTAGTGTAGCGGCAACTTTTATGTTAGTTTTGTTTTTCCTTTGCTTTCAGGAATCTCCTTCCGGACGTAGAAAAGCGCTTGCCACCAGCAGCATCAACATGAAGCAATATGCAAGCCCCATGCCTACACAGACAGATGTCAAGTTAAAATTCAAGCCTTTGTCTAAGAAAGTGGTGTCTGCCACTCTGCAATTCTCTTTATCTTGTATTTTCCTGAGGGAAGGAAAAGCCACGTAAGTTATTCTTGTTGTTGTTGTTGTTTGGGTTTTTTTAACCAGATAGCCTACTTTGTGTTGTTTTTCAAAGAATGCTTTGGATAAAGAGCTCCTTCTGTCTTGAATGGCAGAACTTGAGAGTATTCTCAGCAGGCCTGTAATTCCTGCCATACTTAGTTTCTCAACTGAGTTGAGAAGAAAAAGCCATTTCTTGCTCTGATTTTAGTCTTGTGTTTTTCAGAAACAAACAGCTTATTTGCTACTGTTATAGATATTTTAAATAACAAAATAACTTTAATTTTTCCCCTAAGTAACAAAATTATTTTAAATAACAAGCTTAACAAAATCTACAGGTCTGAAATGAGCAGGAGTGTACGTTGGTGTGCATGGGTGTCTTCATCTGACAATACCCTTAGTAGAACATCTATTTCTGGAATAGATGTAGCACATCTGTTTCTCTGAATCTTTGCCTGCTGTCCTCTTTTCATCAAACATATATTTGATATGAAAGGTACAGTTATGTGAAAGCTGGGTGTGTTATACAGTCAAATAAGAATTTAATCTGGCCACTGATACGTAATGGGAAAGGGATTTTAATTTCTGGAACAGCATCAGGAGTTCTGAATTAATATAGAGATAAGTGTCACATGCTGCTTATGGTCAGTAGATCTGACCAAGCATTTCCACTTCAACCAAAGGAGACCAGGTAAGTGTTTAGTAGCATTTCTGGGCTGGTTTAAAATTTTGAGAAGCAGTCTTTAAATTGACACGTCAGGACTCTTTTTACCCTCTTAATAAAAAACTTTCCCTTCAGAAATTAATATACGTGATTGTGTTCATTTTGTTCTTTCACTATATTCCAAGATCAGATCTGAGATCAGAGACCTCCCTGAAGAAAAGAAAGCAGAAAAATATTTGAAAGATATTTGATAATGCAGCAGTATCGGATGTGGTATTAACAGACTGCGTTTGAAATCTGTTATTTAGGGATGAAGACATGCAAAGCCTGGCTAGTCTGATGAGTATGAAACAAGCTGATATTGGAAACCTAGATGATTTTGAGGAAGACAATGAAGAAGATGAAGAAAACAGAGTGAATCAAGAGGAAAAGGCTGCAAAAATCACAGGTTGGTTTTGCCACACAAATGGTAAAATATAGTTCTCTTTGTGAATTGCCAGCTGTGTTCTGTGGATTTTATGCTTATGCTCTATTTGTATTCAATTTAAAACCACCCAAAACACAAAAAAATTGAGGATAGTTTGATTGAAGATGGACCCATCTGTAACTCAACAAAGCTTAGTATTTGTGAATTTAAGAACTTTGATTTGTGTCTGTGTCCCCTCTGTTTTTAGGAGAGAATACACTAAGGAGGTAGCATTTTAGGGAAGGAAATAACCAATGTGAACAGAGGAAGAAAAAGATGGAGGGAAAGGGTCAGTGAGTGCGAAGGCAAGAGCTGAAGTGAAATAATGAAGACCAGTTTGTGGGAATAACTGCGAAATGAGTTGTGTCGTGGGTAGGCACTGAGGTTCTGCTCAATAACATGGTAATTCCAGGCAGTGTACTTCTGCCTTTGGGTTGGGGGTGTCTCGTGGAAATGAAGTCAGGAGGCTGTTAAAGGACTTTAACGGAATTTGACAGTAAGGTTGTTTGAAGTGAGATAGTATAACCACATTTGAATTGCTGATGAAAATGCACGGTGTGTCCAGGGTAGCTGAACTAATCAATGCAAGTCAGATCAGGATGTGATGATGTTAAGTTGTTGGTAGAGATCATTATGTAGTACTGCTCCATATGAGTTCTGTAGGAACTCTTAGTGTAAATGAATCTGGAGAAGACAAATTAACTTTGAGTGCTGGCCTTCATGCCTGCCAGTGCATGTTGAAATAAAGGGATCCTTCTCTAAGGTGGGGAAGAGAGTCCCAAGCAGAGAAGTGAACTGGCAGATCTGTTCTTGAAAATCCTGAGGAACGTTGGTTCGGTGTTACAAAATGTTACTTACATCTCTTCTTTTCGAGCTTTCATTGCAATTGCAAGGTCTGGCCTGAAGCAGTTATGATGTAGTTATATTTAGTGTTGTGAAAGGATGCACGTGTTTTTCTCTCTTCATGTGTTACGTATTCAATTAAACATTTTGTACCCTGACAAAATCTCTGCTTATGCCATAGACATTTGGCACAGAAAGTCCAGAATGACACATTTGAGAGACAGAGATAATATCACAGAATCATAGAATCGTAGTGGTTGGAAAAGACCTTTAAGATCATCAAGTCCAACCATAAACCAAACACTGTCAATTTCACCATTAAACCATGTCCCTGAGCACCTCCTCTACCCAGCTTTTAAATACCACCAGGGAAGGTGATTCCACCACCTCCCTGGGCAGCCTGTTCCAATGCCTGACAACCCTTTCAATGAAGAAGTTTTTACTAATATCCAGTCTAAACCTCCCCTGGCACAACTTGAGGCTGTTTCCTCTCGTTCTATCGCTTGTTACTTGGCAGGAAAGACTGACCCCACCTCTCTCCACCCTCCTTTCAGGGACTTGGACAGAGCCACAAGGTCTCCCCTCAGCCTCCTTTTCTCCAGGCTCAACACCCCCAGTTCCCTCAGCCGGGAACTCATCACACTTGTGCTCCAGACCCTTCCCCAGCTCCGTTGCCCTTCTCTGGACACGCTCCAGCACCTCCATGTCCTTCTGGGAGTCAGGGGCCCAACACTGAACCCAGCACTCGAGGTGCAGCCTTACCAGTGCCCAGTCCAGTGGGACGGTCACTGCCCTGGTCCTGCTGGCCACACTATTGCTGATACAGGCCAGGATGCTGTTGGCCACCTTGGCCACCTGGACACACTGCTGGCACATGGTCTTGGTCATATATTCTTGGTCAGAGAGTGGAGAAATACCAGTCTGGTCATACTGAAATAATTCTGGAAGGTCTTCCTCTCCTTTACCAATGTAACCAGAATAATTCATGTCCGGGTCACCAAACCAAACCTGACATACTCACCAGCCCATCCAATAATCACAGAGAAGGCAAGGGCACATAAGGGAGAGGCTATGTGAAGTCTATATAAATTATTGTGGTGACATGTTTTATTGAGCTATGCTTCAGTACTGCACTGAGGACTGCTGCAGAAAACCCATGTGCAGGACAGGAGTAGAAAAGCAGCAGATCTTGCTCCTCAACTTCATTGATTTTTGCAGCATTCAGCATCTAAACAAGCGAAAAGTTGATGTAGATTAGTCTAGTCAGTTGACTCTCCTTTGGCTACGTAGTGAACATCCCTGCAGAGAGACAGGGAAGGGTCTGATGAGCAACACAAGGTCCTAGGGAACATGATGGGGGAAAGGTCAGCCTTGGACTTTATCACAGAATCGTAGTGGTTGCGAAAGACCTTTAAAATACCACCAAGGAAAGTGACTCCAATCACCTGTAGTGTCTTCTTGTGTTGGCTACAACAGCTGAGTTGCTTCATTAACCTGGCTAACTTTTCCCATATTAGACAAGGAGAGGGATGAGAGGGGTATTGGAGAATGAGTGCACGTAGTTTCCCAAGCAAATGGGAAAACATGAAACATAGGACAGTAAGTAAACATTAATAAATAAAATGTAAAGGCTCTATTTCAACGTGCTTTTGAGACTTGATTCCATTGGCCGTTGGAGTGACTCTTGTAATAAATATAATGAATGAGAAAAACTAAGAAAACACAAGAAGAGCTGAGGAACCAAGGGAGAAAGATGTAGGAATCGTTGTAAAAAAAAAAAAAATAGGAAGAAATACAGAAAGAAGGAAATGGAACAAAGCTGATGTAATGAAGTACTCTTTCTAAAATTTCTTTCAAAAATAATTGCGTTCACAGAATCCCATAAAGTTAATTGGGGAGGTTACATAACCCTTCTGCAAGCTTGCTGCTCCCAACATTGTCTCATCTGTTGCTGTGTGAGGGTGTTGGCAGCCGAGCGAGCTGGAATGCCTTCACTGACTCAGAGCTCCCTGCGGCACATCCCTTTGCCTCGCTGTGCCTGTTTTCCCAACTGTAAAATGGGGATAGTGGCTGTAGCTACTTCACAGGAACAACAGGAGTGTTACATGTGTTCATGTTTGTAAGCGAGCTTTCAAAAGTAAAGTGCAAGTAGTAAAGCAGAAGGGATTATTATCTCACTTTTGACTCAGGATCTTCTCACAGAAATGCTGGATGACTTGATGACTGAAATGTTGTCATTCTCGAGCCACAGCTAAAGGAGCTGCTGCAAATGAGACACTGTCCTTTGTGCAGCTCACAAAAGTTAATTAATTTTTTTTATTGGGCCCAAAGTTACAGTTTTATAGATGAATAAATATATCCACCACTAGGATAACACAAGAGACCTGCTGAATGGGGCTCTAGATGGTGCAGGTGAGTTAGGAAATGCTGCTTCTCTTCCTTGGTGCGTTGCCTAACTTCAGGTAAGTATCTGTGCCTCTGTTTCTTCAGCTATGAAATAAGTGGGGCAATGCTGACCTACCTCAAAAGCACTGTGGAATTTGGTGTGGTCAACATGTAAGCTGTTGCCATACAGCTGAGTTTCAGATCAGACTGAAAGATGTTTTCCATTCAAAGCACCACTTTAATTAAGAAAAACCCAACCCTCCCTCCATCTCAGACTTTCCCCTTCCTTACTAATATTTCTTGTTTAAATTTTTCATGTGTAAAAGCTGTTAAAAAAAATCTCCACCTCTTTTGTGTGGAGTTGAAAATTACATTTATAGCCATGAAATACACTTCAAATATTTTACTTCTACACTAGCTGAATTTCAGCCTCCCAGAATTATCCTGTACTTTAGTCTTCAGTTGAAGACAGAGCATCCTAGTGTACTTGAAGAAATGTGGCTCATAACCGTGTCCTGGGCTGCACCCCACGCAGCGTGGGCAGCGGGTCGAGGGAGGGGATTCTGCCCCTCTGCTCCGCTCTCCTGACACCCCACCTGCAGTGCTGCCTCCAGTGCTGGGGACACCAACAGCACAAGGACATGGAGCTACTGGAGCCAGTGCAGAGGAGGCCACGAGGATGATGCGAGGGCTGGAGCAGCTCTGCTGTGAGGACAGGCTGAGAGAGTTGGGGCTGTTCAGCCTGGAGAAGAGAAGGCTCTGGGGAGACCTTCTAGTGGCTTCCCAGTACCTGAAGGGGCTCCAGGAAGGCTGGGGAGGGACTTTGGCCAAGGGCAGGGAGTGAGAGAACAAGGGGTGATGGCTTGAAAGTGGAAGAGGGGAGATGGAGCTGAGATGTGAGGAAGAAATTCTTTGGTGTGAGGGTGGTGAGACACTGGAACAGGTTGCCCAGAGAAGCTGTGGCTGCTCCTCCCTGGAAGTGTTGAAGGCCAGGTTGGATGAGGCTTTGAGCAACCTGGTCTAGTGGAAGGTGTCCCTGCTGCTGGCAGGGGGGTTGGAACTGGATGAGCTTTCAGGTCCCTTCCAACCCAGACCAGTCTGTGACTCTGATAACCCTAACTAACCATTCTGTGCTTCTATGAAATACGTTGCTTCTCTTAATGTTTTACTTGATATTTAGAGCCTTGTGCTGAAGTTGGTAGTTGCCTCCTGCTCCATCTGCACAGGCACATGGTGAGACACCTGTGGCACCACATGGATTCAGCAACATACCCATGTGCTACCTATTGCAGGAATCTGAATCCAAGGATAAATCAAGAGCAGGCTTCTGGAGGGCAATATGTGCAACCCTTTCTTGCCATTTGCAAAACCATACCTCCCGTGTCAACTTCTGATACCTTTAATCTTTTTTGTCAGTAGCACCAAGCTGCTTAAAAAGAAAAGAAAAAGGAGCAAGGAGAAGAATAAAAAAAAAACCCAAAACAACCCAGTGATTTATATGACATACTTGTAGAACAAGCTAATATACGCTTTTAGATAATGAGATTTGTAAAAGATAATATAGGACATAAATCTCCAACCTACCATTTCCACACTGCAAAATATGACATAACCCATTTAATGTTGTAATGAGAAACATTGTAGTGCACATAGGTGTTTAGGTTGGCAGATGGGACCAAGTGATTCAGACCACATCAAAGAATTCCCTCTTTTTAATGTTCTGAACTTAATTTGTTATTTTCTGACAATAAAAACTGAATTGTAATTGTTTAGGTTTTTTTTTCACATGCTGGCATAATAAATTGTAAATCATGTCAGCATCTCAGCTTGTTTTAAACTAGTAATTCGTTTGTACTAGTGTTTTATAAGGTCAGCTCTGTTTTATTTGAGTACAGCAAAGTATTTTCCATTGTGTGTCTTTCGTCTTAAAAATTCCCAGAAGACAGAATTGTATTGTTCAGATCTCTGAGGTGTATATATAATTTTATATGGAGAAAGTGAAGAGTTCTGGTGATATTTTTTAGGACAGTAGTCTTGTTTGTCGGAGCTAAAAATAAGGAAGTGAGGGTGGTGAAATTAACTGTGTGTAGAGAGATATAAATGTAATCCCATCTGAGCAGATTTTGGTTTAAGGTGAAGAACAGTTAGGAAGTGTGGTTACGAGGAAGTGTGGCTTTGTCATTGCTGGGTCTTGTGCGATAGTTATTGGCAGATAAAATTGTTTCACTCGGTAATCTGCAGATTGGCAGAGTTAAATTTGGAAAAGGAAGTTTTTAACCATATGGCTGAAATATTTTCAGATTCTGGACTCTGATTTTGGCTTCATTTTGGCTTTCAAGGCATGAAATTACAAGTTGCATCAGTGTGTCAACTGGTGAAGGTCTTGCCCTGTGCAAAAGGATGAGTCCCCCCCTGCTAGGAAGTTCTGGGTGGCTGTGGGCACCAACAGGAGTTGGGACAGTCACAATACTACTCAATTTTCACCTCAGTCTGATATCTTGCTCCTTGTAACTAGTTCATAAAATGAAGATGACCTTATGAGAGACAGTGACAAACCTTCCCAAACAAAAGCCATGAGAGGAAAAAGTCAAATTCAAACCAGCAGTGAACTAAAAGCGTTACAAAGTGACTTCTTGTGTGCACAAGAAATTGAAGTTTAAAGGAAATCCAAGAATGATTGGCATGAGAAGTGCACAGTAAAGGCATCTACGTAGCTTTAACTTCACTGGTGACACCAGAAGACATCCTCCATTTATTTAACTGGGAAAAGACAGGAGATGAAAAAACCTGTCAGAGGGGCAGTGATACTCAACAAGCAGGATCATCTCCCCTGCACAGGTTTCTCCTGCCTGTTTGTCAGCTGGAAGGACGAGGAAGGCTGTCTCCCTCTCTGCAGAACCTATGTTTGAGGTCTTTCAGAGATGCTCCAGGCTCAATCCCCATGACTACAGAAACTGCATTTGTCAGATGCTGTGGATGGGATTGCTTTAGCAGGGGGATCAGAGAAGAATTTTTCCCTGTGGGGCATAAGCCAGTAAAACCGAGTTGGTTTTTGTTTCTTTCCTTCCAGAGTTATGGAAGCATCAACATCTTGGCTAGAATTAAACATGAATACATTTTAAAAACTATTAGTTCATGGCAATTCAGAGTTCTCCACTCTGGATAGAAGGTGAAATAGGATTTTACCAGGCAGTTATTACTTGCACAGCTTTACAGTGGCAAATGCAATCAATATACGCGTTCAGTTTGCATTCGCGTAGCACAACACTGATCACAGCTTTTAGAACTACTCAATTCAGCTTGTCATAGATCAGAATTTAATGATGACTGATTGTAAATGTTAAATAATCAGAGTGTGTGTGTGTATAAACAGATAAACTATATAAAATGCCTGTGTATGTATTAGTTTTCTGTAGCCTTAAGGGTATGGGAGCGAGGTGAATTGTTCTGGGGCTATTTTGTGTTGCTAGACAATGATTTCAAATTCAGATTTTCTTCACAAGCAGGAAAAGTCTTTCAGTTGTATCTTTGAACTGATGTGTACACTCATCCTCAGAAAACTAATTACTGTTGCTGACACCAGGAATTCAGCAAGGTTTTGTTTATGTCTGTTAACTGGGTTTCTTGTTAAATTATCACTGCAGCACCTACACTGGTGCTTTGCTGTAGGTATATCATTGTGAGGACTCGTTCTCAATGTATTCTTTTAATTAACTCTTAAGTGTCTTCTCTTTTACCCTCTCTCTCCCACACTCTCTCTCTTTCTAGTAACAGTGTTGGTTCCGCTTCTGTTTCATTAAATGCCCTTGCCTTACGTTTGTCTTGACTGGCTTCTATTTACAGAAATTGTAAACCAGTTGAATGCTCTGAGCAGCTTAGATGAAGATCAAGATGACTGCATAAAGCGAGCAAATATGCCTTCAGCTAAATCAGCCAGTTCCTCTGAAGGTCTATGAGCTTTCCTCCTTTCTTTCTGTTTCTGATTGTCTGTATTTACTGTTACCTGTTACCTTTTGACTCCTGCTTGTATTCAGCTGTCAGTTTTATCTCTGTGCTTCCACCCAGCATGACTCTCAGTAATTTGTAGTGCATCCAACAGGTAACAACACGATAGAGAAAAAGCCTTGTGTCCTCTCCAGCTCCGTTGGCATCTGATAATGAACAAGAAACGGAAAAAAAAAATTACAAAAAATCCCCCCAGACCCCAAGCCTAAAACAGGAGTTGTGCAGTCAATAGTACTTGACCTCTCTAACGTGACAAAACGACCCCTCTCTGATTTTACACGCGTGTTACATCCAAAAGTTAAAATTTCCTGCCAATAGTTAACACGTACGTGAACAACCAAAAAGAAATTGCTGTATTTAGCTTGTTAGATGTTCTGCAACACGTGTTTCATGAAGATAATAGCAGGCTTTCGTAGTAGTCGTTTCTGTTACGTAACGTTCTGAGCAGCGAAGAGAAGTTTCATTCATTTCACTTTTTTTTCCTTCCTTTGTTGGTGTGTTACTGAAGTGCGTTAGCTTAGTCGTGCAGTTTGTGCCATACCCTGGTGCAGTGTTTCCAGGGACTGTTGATACGGGGGGTTTTTTTGAGCTTGAAATTAGATGAACAGTTTGTATCTTTATTAAAACAATATTCCAACTTGTTTCTAGAGCTTATCAATAAGCTTAATTTTCTGGATGAAGAGGAGCGAGACCTGGCCAACTCCAGTACAAACCCTTTTGATGATCCTGACACAGCAGAATTAAATCCGTTTGGAGACCCCGATGTAGAAGGTAATAGATTTGTGTTACATAATTAATCGTTAATTGCAAATGCTTAATGAATTATTTTTTTTTAAGGCTACAAATGAAAAATGTTCTTTTGATGAAATAGAGTTATCACATGCAGCACTGAGGTAGCAGCAGCAGTGATCCAGTTGCCACTGGAGAATGGATTTATCCTTTGAATCACACCCTTATGTGTATTTGCCACGGGGGACCACCAGCTTGAGAGCTGAACCAGAGGCCTGTCGAGTATGTTACTAGTACTCACCTCATCTGGGATAAATGAGCAATGCACACTGTCAAGTGCCTCTGTTCCACATGAATGCTGGTTTCTATCAGAACTTCCTTCACTGCAATCTTCACAACTGTTCTTAGTTAGCACTAATCTTCATTATTATAATTAATTGTGTCTCTTTCATTCTTCTTTTTTTTGCTTTTATGTCTTCCTTACTTAAGCCTTCTGGCATCGTGCCTTGCACCACGTGGTAGGTGTTAATCCCCTTTCCAGACTGACATGCCCATTCTTGTTCTTTTTGAGTGATAACTACAACCCCTCTAAGTTTTTAATCTGATAAGACTTCAGCCATAAGGCCAGACAGGAGGACCAAGACAGCAGGTATCTCTGCTGTCCTCAGCTCTGCGTCCAGATGTGCAGGCTTCCATCTGCTGCCATTAAACAACAAAAAAAATGGGTGTATGACTTTCTTAGTTTGCAGTTGCTCAAAATGCCAGTCCATAGTTAATCCCTGAGCTTGAAGCTGTACTCAGGCTTTCCTGTTCAAAGCTCCAAGACCTTCTGTCCCACAAAAGATACCAAGGAGCATTTGCCACCTTTGACCAAACCCCAGGAGCCATTCTATAATGGCGGTGAAGAACCACACTGAGAGGAGCAGCCCAGGGTACAGCCATAGGACTTCTAATGCCAGGTCTAATGAGGATGCATTTCTGAGCTGCAGTTTCCACCTGGGGTTACTCTCTTTCTCTGGACAAGCTGAATGTTTACTCACAACGTGGCTTTTCTGCCTTCTGAGTCCAAAGAGGCCAATGTGGGTGGATGGAGAACAGCCCTGAGGAGAAGGACTTGGGGATCCTGGTGGACAAGAAACTCAACATGAGCCGGCTCACAGCCCAGAAGGACAACTGTGTCCTGGGCTGCACCCAGAGCAGCGTGGGCAGCAGGTTGAGGGAGGGGGTTCTGCCCCTTTGCTCCGCTCTCCTGAGACCTCACCTGCAGTGCTGCCTCCAGTGCTGGGGTCCTCACCACAAGAAAGACATGGACCTGTTGAAGCGGTTTCCAGAGGAGGCCACAAAAATGGTCAGAGGGCTGGAGCAGCTCTGCTTTGAGGACAGGCTGAGAGAGTTGGGACTGTTCAGCCTGCAGAAGAGAAGGCTCCGGGGAGACCTTCCAGTGGCCTCCCAGTACCTGAAGGGGCTCCAGGAAGGCTGGGGAGGGACTTTGGCCAAGGGCAGGGAGGGACAGAACAAGGG
>NW_010309307.1:48806-50329 GCF_000700745.2 Antrostomus carolinensis
GGCCAGGTTGGATGAGGCTTTGAGCAACCTGTTCTAGTGGAAGGTGTCCCTGCTGCTGGCAGGGGGGTTGGAACTGGATGAGCTTTGAGGTCCCTTCCAACCCAGACCTGTCTGGGATTCTGTGATCTAAGTCCTGTCATACTCTGGCTGTGGTGTAGTCTCACAGCTTGTATTTCTCAAACAGGGACTTTACACTCTCTTCTGTATTTGGCCATTGAAGCCATAAAGCCTCTATACTGGGCCTCTTCTCCCTCCTATAAAGTTGTCAGGTGTTTCTAGAGCTGCAGAAGTGAGTTGTTTCAGCTTTGTAGGTACTGATATATATGGATTAGGTTCTGCTCTCTGGATCTTTGGCTTCATTTCCTGTCTGTTCCTCAGCTGTGAATTCCCTGAGGATCATGGAAGGGGGCAGAATAACCAGGAATATAAAACACCTCTTCTCCTCCATCTGGTTGTCCATACACAACTTGCTTTAAGAGACTCAGCCTATATTTCTTTCTTCTTTCTCTGCTCTAGACAGAAGAACTCCTTTCTCCGGGAGAGAGCTGTACAAGTCCCAACTCCAGCTTTTCTTTCCTTTCCAGAGACAACCTGTGCTGGCAGAAAGCAGCAAGTCTTCTGACTACAAAATATGGGGGCTAAGAATCGGTTTCTTCTCATCTCTGGGGCAGGGAGTTATAAATTGATGGTATTTCTTAGTGCTGGAGTAGCTTGACACCTCATGTCAAGTTCCTTATGAGCAGCCTGCATCCAGTGTTCCCAAAAGACTCCCAGTATACGTGGGACATGTTTTTTCAGTCAATTCTGGTCCCTTTGGTGGCATCTACGCTTTACTGCCATCTTCTGCTGACACTTCTCCATTCCTCTGGGTCTATTCGGTGTACTTGGACAGTCTCAGGGCTCAGACTGTTGTGTCCCCCAAAAAAGTCCCATCTACAGGGCTGTGGGCAGCAATGCTGAGTTGTTGGGTGTGTGTGTACCAAATATTCCTCCCACACATTGTCGCCATCAGGCAGCAATCAGCATACAACATGACATGATTTTGATAAACAGGGTGTCACTAGATTCTTTTACTGTGTCATCAGGTGTTTTTTTATTTGGGAGGGGTGGAGCTTCTGTCAGGTTCATGTGACAGGAGTGTGTCTTCCTGGAGCACTGAACCAAGTGGAAGATCTGAGGCGTTTCAGGCTGTCACACCAAGAGTGGGACATCTGGTGTAGTTTATGATTAGTGGCTCCCCAGAGATTCTTCTAGTCACCTCAGACACCTCTGAGAAGTGCCGGTTCTTCCTCTCCAGAGCTGCCTTGTTCCCATGACCAGACACTGTCTGGTCTTTAGCAACAGCAGGGATCTGCTGTTTATGTCTATCGCTCATTGGATCAGTGTCTCCACACGCAGAGCACTTAGACCTTCCCTTTTTGGGGAGATTTCCCTTTGGTTTGGGCTACATTTTGAAGCTACACAATGTTGCACCTGTTCTCACCCTGTGGCCCCACCGCAGAAGGCTGCCCTGTTTGTGTCCC
>NW_010309308.1:0-1063 GCF_000700745.2 Antrostomus carolinensis
AAGGCAGGAGATACATGAAAGAGGAGACAGCAGACAACTGCCTGGACGCGACGTTTGTAACCAGTCCCCAGCCCTTGACATGCCCAAAGCCAATTCACCCCGACCCTGAGCACCCGGGCCGGGCAGAGCCGTGTTCCCCCCACCCTCGGGGCGGCACCCCGCGCCCGGCATCGCTCCCACCCCGGTAGCAGCTCTCTTCATGGGCTGCAGGACTTAAAAAAAACCTAAACTGCTAAAAGTGGATGTTCCCGACGTATTTGGGTAGTGGAGGAGCTGCGGGTCGCAAAGATGGGGGACCCACGGCGTGACCGTGTTGCCAGTAATTTCATTTCACTCCTTCCCTCTCGCTTGAAACTGCCCAAACTATCCCCAGCACAGAGAAATAAATTTAAAAACCCCACAGATTTTCTGTGGGAGGAGGGAAGAGCTTTATTTTTTTCCCCAATGCCTCAGTCAGGAGATTAGGAGGTGGGAATGTTGGGCTTTTTTTTTTTTGCAAGCCCCTCTGTATGTTTGACCCCTGGCATCTGCCCACGCAGGGCGAGGGAAGGGCTTCGCCCACTCTGCCTTCACACGGGGGCTGCAAAAAGGAGCTGAAATGTGTCAGCTCAGCCCTGGGAAACGTTTGGGTAACGGCAAATTTCGCTGAAGAAGAACTTGACCGCTTCGGTCAGCCTCAAGCTGACCCCCGACGTGCAGGGGAGGGGGCTGTGGGCTCCGTCCGAGCGGCACTCCAGAAGAAGTTGATGGAGGGAAAAAGTCCTCTCCTCCTTCCCCACCGCTTTCCAACTCTCCCTGCTGCAAGAGGACAACTCTCCGCGGGGGCTGAGCCCTCCGGGGACAGCCCGGGGAAAGGGACCAGCAGCCCAAGACCCTCAAAAACCGGGGGAGGGGTCCGGGCAGCCCCAGGCCCTAGGGAGCTCGCAGCGCTTCACCAGAAAGCTCCGTTCTCTAAAGTTCCTTTTCTCACACGATCTAGCAAAACCCTCCGGAGATTATTTCCATGGGGAGCACAACAAGAGGGATTTTTTTACAAAAAAAAAGAAAAAAAAAAAGAAAAAAA
>NW_010309308.1:1489-1726 GCF_000700745.2 Antrostomus carolinensis
ATTTGCTTTTAATGGCACACGTGGCTGCAGAAAAGACAAGCTCTGCTTTCGATCTTGCACTTGCTCTCCTCTACATACGTATGTGTGTGTATATCCACATATATAAGCTTTACAGCCCCCTCTTCATGGCCAAGTTTCTCTCTCCCCGTCTCCTTCACCCTTTCCCCTGGACCAAAACCAAGTCCCAGGCCACTTACTCCTACGGTAATGACTCCTCTGCTGGGATTCAGAAACCCG
>NW_010309308.1:1833-2142 GCF_000700745.2 Antrostomus carolinensis
TCCGGGAGTTGGGGCAGACGGAAAAGATTTCCAATTAAAACCGAGCGGAGCAGAATACAGCCAACTTCGCATCGCAGGTGTAAACAATATTTGTCCAGCTCTCTCTCGCTCCGCTTCCCGAAGCGGATCCTTCCCCGTCCTGTAACTGGGATTAGAGGGGAAAGGTTTGGCGTTATTTAGGGGGGGGTGTTAGGGTTTTTTTTGGGGGGGGGAAGGTTGTTTTTCTCGCAGGAGGTTTTGCTGGAGCATCCTTCCCCGCGGTCGATGCGCGCCTGGGCGGCTCGGTGCCTGCAGCATCCCCCGGGGCCA
>NW_010309308.1:2171-3241 GCF_000700745.2 Antrostomus carolinensis
ACCCCCTTGTCCCTCAAAATCCCCCCTCACCTGTTGCTGCAGCCGCTTCTTTACTGGTATGGACTTTAAAAAAAATTAAAACGCTCACAGGAGATCCTGGAAAAGCGGCGGCGGAGGAAATTATTCCAGTGAGACGGGAGATGGGGGTAGGACAAAATAGCCGGGGCATCGCTTCTGATCCTCGGGATTAGGGAGGGGAATGTGCTCCCGGCGAGCACAGCCACTTTCTCACCACTTTGGTACCAGTTCTTACGGGGTTTGGGAGCTTAAATTCATCCGGGAAAGTGGTTCCCAGTTCATCAAGTGCATATTCAGGCACCCTAATCACCTCGGAGTCTGTGTAAGCCACCC
Source organism: Antrostomus carolinensis (assembly GCF_000700745.2). NCBI lineage: Eukaryota > Metazoa > Chordata > Aves > Caprimulgiformes > Caprimulgidae > Antrostomus > Antrostomus carolinensis. The sequence continues at coordinate 2,523 of NW_010309308.1, forward strand.
CCTAAACTTTTTGGAGGAGCTTTTTCCTCCTTTGAGTGAGGTTTGACACACGCTCCGTGCAAAGGGCACCCTAGTTCCTAAAGTTTACAGTCTAAAAGAGGGAGAAGAGCATTAATGAACGTTTAATCCGTGTTTTCTTTAAATACCATTAGGACAATTTGTCCGGATCCCAGGTCAGGGAAAAATGTTGTTCAGTGGAGACAGAAAGGCGACGGGCTGGAAGAAGAAAAGGGGATTTTAAGAGCGAATAAGTGGGTGCAGTAAAGACAAGGCGTGATTAATGCCCACCACTTGTGCAGCCGTTTGCCCCTGCCCTGGCAGAGCAGCAGCACAAATCCTGATGCTCTTCCCCCTACAGCAAAGCGAGCAGAACATATTGTGAGAGACTCTGCAAGCTGGGATGGGGGTAGGGGAGGGGGGAAAAGAAAAAAAAAAAAAAAAAGGGAGAGAAAGAAAAATACAAGAGAAACCCGTCCCAAAAGCTGAAGTGGGCAGAGTATTACATGTACAAACATCCAAACAAGATTCGAGCAGTACAAAGCGTCGGAAAATCCAGAGCAGCCACATAAAAAGAAAAGTTAAGTAGGAAGTGGTGTAAAAGTGTTGTCATTTATTTTGCCTTCCCTTACAGATGTTCTACATAAAGCCCTATCTTAATGAGAGAGAGAGAGAGGGAAGGAAGGAGGGAGGGAGGGAAGGAGGGAGCGAACGCCTGCTGA
>NW_010309309.1:0-435 GCF_000700745.2 Antrostomus carolinensis
TGTCCCTGGCACAGGGGGGCTGCAGAGGCTGCGAGTCCTGCGGACCCCATGTAGTGATGGGCTGCCCTGCCTGGAGAGGCTGATGCCGGCTGTGTGGAGCCATGCCTGGCTGGGAGCCTCGCTGGGGCAACTGGAGCAGGACATGGAGGAGGTTCACATCGAGCAGGGACTCCTGGGAATGGGCTCTCACACGTTTTGCTCCCAGCAGTGCTGTGTCCAGGAAAGGAGGTGCCGGGAAGGGCAGAGCCAATGCCGGGTCCTGGCGTGCTGGGCTGGCTGGGCATGGGGCAGCCCCTGCTCCTACAGCCCCTTTACTGCAAAGAGCCGCCGGTCTCAAAGGTGATGTTTCAGTTCCTGCTTGGCGTGTGCTTCCCCACTTACTGAGAAACCCCTCTGCTCTCACTCTGAGAGAGAGTTTCTGCAGTGTGTGGAAAC
>NW_010309309.1:589-825 GCF_000700745.2 Antrostomus carolinensis
AGCCGTAGCCTGGCCCTGGGGGCTGCAGCAGCCCGTGCTGGGACAGACCCCGGGCCAGAGGTGTCCCCCAGCTCAGCACTGTGCCCCTGCAGTGACACTGCAGCAGGATGGCACCGGGATGGCAGCTGGGGCAGCGGGTAAGTGTCTGTCAGGAGCTGCTGCCCCTCCATGGTCACACACCTCCGCCCTGTTGGTGTCCCCCGCTCCGCTCCCGGCAGTCTGGGTGCTGCCAGCGC
>NW_010309310.1:0-1158 GCF_000700745.2 Antrostomus carolinensis
CGGCTGCGACTCGCAGCGAGGGGGGCTCGAAGCGGACGGGATTCCCCCTTGTTAACTGTACTTTAAAAAGAGGAGTTTCCTTTATAGTTGGGGGGCAAAAACCGAAACAAAGCAAAACCACCTCCAAAGCCTTCTTGCCTGTTGCCTTTTAGAGCATCTGACAACACTTTTGAGTATGAGGCTGTCTGGGAGCTGCAGGTACCGACAAAAATGTCTTAAAATGAAAATTACTGCTTAACAGAAAGAACTCGCAGGATACGAAATTAGGAATTTGTTTGAGGTATGAAACGATTTGTGGCACAGCTGGTATGTAAAATAAAACCACCAAACGTCTTGTCATAATCAAATATTCCCTAAATCTGGACTAGCGACATTGCTTTTGAAAGATGTCGTTCCATATAAATGCCTTTAACGCCTGGTAGAAAATTCTTATGAACATGTTGACAAATGAAATAACCCGGGTTATGTGATTAGTGTCCATGTAATCGGAATATTTGCTTCTATTGGAAAAGGAAACGTCAACGCTTTAATGCTTTTGAAAGGATGGATTTTCGCTGCAATTAAAGAGTAATCTTATACCAATAAAGAGTCAATCACGCCCTACGCGTTCTGGGCCACAGGATGAAGTCGAGAGTTGGTGTTTCCTTTCAAAATTCAGCTCAGGCAGAACGAACAATGTTACAGAACACAACGGGGGTCGGGCAGCCGACCCCCCGCCGGGAGGGTCCGCAATCTGCCCCCTGCCCGGTGCCGGAGGCACCTCCTGAAACGTCTTTGGAAACACTTTCTGATTCGGGGTGCAGATGTCGAGGAACTGAGATGAACAATTCCCACCGCACTTCATATCGCAAGAGTTCACACGTTTGCAGCCTTTATGCAAACAGCTACAGAAGGCGCAGGGAGGGATAACGAGACCTTGTCACCGGCCTTAGGGAGCTTGAATCACTGTGAGACAGGGCGCTGGGTGACCTGTGTCCCAGGGTGAGACCCGCATCTGACAGTTGGCTCGGCTGCTGGTTGGTTCGATTCTCCTCCGAGAAACAGGCGAGCGAATGAGCTCGGGTGCCCGGGACACCGGCAGTCCCGGGGCCGCCACCCCGGCCCGGCCCGCCCGACATCCTGCCCCCTCCCGTGGGCAAAAGCACCGACCCCCCGCCC
>NW_010309310.1:1203-1526 GCF_000700745.2 Antrostomus carolinensis
CGGGTCTCAGGCAGATGGAAAAACTTATTTTGTTGAAAATCGGAGGCTGTGGCGCCGGGGGGCGGCTCTGCAGGGACCTCGCAGCCCCCGCCGTGCCCGGCCCTCAGCGCAGGGGCTGGGCGAGCGGGCAGAGCGCTAGCCCAGCGCTAGCTCCGCATGCCTCAGGGTTCTTTCGATTGAGCGCTGGCGCTGCCGGTCGCTAGCCAGGGCTAATCGCCGTGGTATCATTGCTTTTGCTAAAACAAGCCCCGCTCGCCGGGACCGCATATCCTTTGGAGAAGGCAGGTCAGGCAGCCCGCTGTCTTTGCGGAGTGAGGTGATTT
>NW_010309310.1:1890-2099 GCF_000700745.2 Antrostomus carolinensis
CCGCTTGCTCATTTTTTGTGAATGTCACCAGGGAGGATGTGGGTTTCTTGTATTTCTCCATGATCTAAGTAATCGCTGGGTCTCAGCTGGCAAATGCACAAGAACCTTTAAAGTGGTTAGCTCTAACAGTGCATTCCGCTCCTAGCTGCGCGTAGTTCCAACTGCGCAGCTGCTGAGAGCCGCTGGACCCTCTAATCTTTTCTTGATAA
>NW_010309311.1:0-1277 GCF_000700745.2 Antrostomus carolinensis
CCAGTGACAAGGGCACAAGGCCCCGGGGGGCTGGTTGCATGGGGTCCCCCTCAGCAGCACATACAGGGTCACCCCTGGGTACCCCCGCAGTCACCAATCCCAGCCAGCTGTGAAGGGATCGGGGTGTCCTTGGTGGGGTGATTGGGGGGTGGCAGAAGCCCCCCTTAGCCAAATACAGGGTGTTATGGGGTGGCTGAAGCCCACCTGGCTAGATACGGGGGCTTTCGGGGTGCCATGGGGTGGCAGAAGCCCACCTCAGCCAGATACAGAGAGTTTTGGGGTGCCATGGGGTGGCAGAAGCCCCCCTGGCCACATACAGGGTGCCATGGGGTGGCAGAAGCCCACCTGCCCATCTAAATGGTGTTTTGGGGTGGCAGAAGCCCCCCTGTATATGGGGGGTTTTGGGGTGCCATGGGGTGGCAGAAGTCCCCCTCAGCCAGATACAGGGTGTTTTGGGGTGTTTCAGGGTGGCAGAAGCTCCTCTGGCCAGATACAGAGTGTTTTGAGGTGTCATGGGGTGGCAGAAGCCCCCCTGGCCACATACAGGGTGCCATGGGGTGGCAGAAGCCCCTCTGGCCAGATACAGCGTGTTTTGGGGGGCCATAGGCTGGCAGGGGCCGGGGGGTTGAGGGTGCCATGGGGTGGCAGAAGCCCCCCGGACCAGATATGGGGGGTTTTGGGGTGCCATGGGGTGGCAGAAGCCCCCCTCGCCACATACAGGGTGTTATGGGGTGGCAGAAGCCCATCTGTCCAGATATGGGGTGCCATGGGCTGGCAGAAGCTGCCCTCAGCCAGATACAGAGTGTTTTGGGGTGCCATGGGGTGGCAGAAGCCGCCCTGGCCACATACAGGGTGTTATGGGGTGCCAGAGGCTAACCTGGCTGGATATCAGGTATCGGGGTGCTATGGGGTGGTGGAGGTCAGATACAGGGTGCTGCAAAGATCCAGAGGCCAAGGTGGATGGATACAACATGCTGGGGTGACATGGGGTGACAACAGCCAGATTTGGGGTGTTGGGGTGCTGTGGGGGTGCTGACCCCACTGGCTATGGAGGTGCCAGGGTGCTGCAGGGCAGAAGTTGACCCAACCAGATAGGGGGTTTCAAGGTGCTGTGGGACATTCAGTGGTGACCCCCTGGCTATGGGGTGTGGTGGGGTACAGCTGGGTGGACACGGGGGGGTCATCTCATGGTAGGTGGCCGAGCTGGGGAGGTTGAGTAGGATGAGGAAAGGTATTTATCATCCAGCTGGGAGATTCATGCTGGTGCTCCCTGTCCG
>NW_010309312.1:0-643 GCF_000700745.2 Antrostomus carolinensis
GGGGGGGTCACTAGTGCACACGGGGGGGTCACTAGTGCACGGGGGGGTCACTAGTTAGCGGGCGGTTACGCGGTTTAGTTGGGTTTATGCAGCTTTAGGGGGCGGCAGCACTCGCAGGGTTAACGCGGGTTAGCGGGCGGTTAGGGGGGGTTAGTGCCCTTTAACCAGGGGGTCATGGGTTAACCAGGTTAGTGCCCTTTAACCAGGGGTCATGGGTTAACCAGGTTAGTGCCCTTTAACCAGGGGGTCATGGGTTAACAAGGTTAGTGCCCTTTAACCAGGGGGTCATGGGTTAACCAGGTTAGTGTCCTTTAACCAGGGGTTGAGTGGGTTAACCAGGTTAGTTCCCTTTTAACCAGGATCAGTGAGTTAACCAGGTTAGTTCCCTTTTAACCGGGGTTGAGTGGGTTAATAACCAGGTTAGTGCCCTTTAACCAGGGTCATGGGTTAACCAGGTTAGTGCCCTTTAACCAGGGTTGAGTGGGTTAACCAGGTTAGTGCCCTTTAACCAGGGTCAAGTGGGTTAACCAGGTTAGTGCCCTTTAACCAGGGTCATGGGTTAACCAGGTTAGTTCCCTTGTAACCAGGGTCATGGGTTAACCAGGTTTAGCTCCCTTTAACCAGGGTCACGGGTTAACCAGGT
>NW_010309313.1:0-613 GCF_000700745.2 Antrostomus carolinensis
ACCAGTCCAGTCCAGTCCCAAACCGAGCCCCAGTCCAGTGCCAAATCCAGACCAGTCCAGTGCCAAATCAAGTCCCAAACCCAGCCCAGTCCAGTCCCAAATTCAGACCAGTCCAGTGCCAAATCCAGTCCCAAACCCAGCCCAGTCCAGTGACAAACCCAGCCCAGTCCAGTGCCAAATTCAGCCCAGTACAATGCCAAATCACGTCCCAACAGTCCAGTGACAAACCCAGCCCAGTCCAGTGCCAAATTCAGCCCAGTACAATGCCAAATCCAGTCCCAAACCCAACCCAGTCCAGTGCCAAATTCAGCCCAGTACAATGCCAAATCCAGTCCCAAACCCAGCCCAGTCCAGTGTCAAATCCAGCCCAGTCCAGCGCTGGACTGGTCCAGTGAAGCAGCAGAGATGCTGGTTCTGTCTGTGGACAGACCATCACCCCCCAGTTACTGGGGCAGGTGAATCCCAACCCCCAGGGCTCGTGGCTCAGAGCACAGGGACTCCTACGCCCCGGGCTGTGCGGGGACGAGGACGGGCCCCGAGGAGGTGGGGGCGCAAGCGGATAAACCCCGGCTGCGTTGGCTGCAGGGGGACTCACTTGGAGCACATTTATCAT
>NW_010309313.1:759-966 GCF_000700745.2 Antrostomus carolinensis
CGTCCCTTACGTGGATGTCCTGGGGGGGGTCCTGGCCCCTCCTCTCCGCCGCGGGCCCCCGCCCGCGCCCCTCGTGCCCCGCACGTGCTTCAGCATCCAGGCGCGGAGGTTGCTGAGGCAGCTGTGCTCCGAGAGGACGATGCGGGGCCAGGGGTTGCACTCGGCCATGTCCAGCGCTGCCACGGCCACGGCTCTTCCCACCTGCAG
>NW_010309314.1:0-2630 GCF_000700745.2 Antrostomus carolinensis
ACCCAAACCAGTCTGGGATTCTATGAAGTGTGTTTTGTAGAAAAAAGCTGAAAGGAGAAGGAACAGAGCACTTGGCTCAGGTCAAAGCAGGGACTGTAGCGCTGGTTGAGAGACTCTCTGGAGCTGAAGAACAAATAATGAACTTAAGGGAAGCTCAAAGCATTAGCAATTGAAATAAACACTGAGAGACAAAGGGTGAAGAGCAGAGAAAGATTCTAACAGAGAGGGGGAAAAAAAAAGCAAGAGGTGGAACAAAACACTTGGGAGGTTTCACTTAGAGGCACGGCTGCTGGGGCTCAGAGCAGGAGCTCAGATAAGCCAGTACTGCAGAACCAAACACCAGACTCCATCAAAGGTGGACAACAGGGCAAGTAAATTAAGTTCTTCAGTTCTTCCCCCAACTTTCCTCCTAGCTTCTCGCTGCTGTCACACCAGGCATATTTTGAGCCCAAAACAGTCGGTTCAGTTAACAACTCATCACACCCACAGTGAAACACTTGCCCAGTCTGTCCCTGAAGACATGGAAAATTGTGCACAAGGTTGATCACCCACAGCATGAAGAACCAACTTCCCCCCCCCTAATTTCAAGCCTGGTTCCTGCCTGTTTCACTAGTTCTTGTATTTAGGCAGGAGCAGCCAGTCCCTACCAAACCCCCAGTGCTTCTCCTGCTGCTGGCAGGGGGGTTGGAACTGGATGATCTTTAAGGTCCCTTTCAACCCAAACCATTCTATGATTTCAAGGAGCATATTTGCTGCACTAATTGGACACCAAAAGACAAATTAAACCCTTTTTCCTTCCCAGTCACAAAAAACAAGAATCTTTTAAAAAGTTTGACTGCTAGAAAGAACAAAACCAGAGTTATTTTGTATAAAGAATCTCTGTTCCAGAAACTGCTCTATCAGGTAAATTCAGCACAATAACACTTGGAATCCTCTCTGATATCATCACCACGCACATCTGGCTCCACAATGGGATGTCCAGGTCACAGAGTGTTTTCTGTAGATTCAGAAAGATCAGGTGGATTTGACACAAAAACTAACAAAAAAAAAGTGCTGAACTTTCAGATGCAGCACAGCATCTCTCCATAGTTGGGGGGATTGGACTAGATGATCTTTTGAGGTCCCTTCCAATCCCAAATATTCGGTGTGAATATTCTGTGTAGTTCTATTACACAATAAAAAACTTGGTTTGCTTTCTCAAAATACTAGAAAGAAATTGAGAAGACAGTAAGTCAGTGGATATACCATAAATTAAATTAATTAACAGAAATCCTCAAGCTAGAAAGGATGGTGTTTATAAGACAGAAGAATTGAACTCGCCTGGATCTCTAACCATAAACATCACAGCACCATCTTCTCATCCTGTGAAAAATCACAGTGAGAGCCCTTCCCATAAATCAAGGAGTCCAATCCATCAGTCACTGTCAGGGGAAGCAGTTTCCTGCTCGTGAGAGGTGACATTTCACTACTGGTGGATTTGAATTTCATCAAAGTAGCAAAGTTCTTTTTTTAAGAGCCACGGTGAGCAACGCTGCCCGGTTGTGATGAGAAAAACTATATTGCAATTTAAAACTAGGATATTAAAAAGGAGTGGGGGAAAAGGCAATTTGATTTTAACACACAGATAGGGATGTTCAATTAATCAGGTTCATCTTTTTCCAAACATCAACTGCTTGGCAAATGCAAACAAGCCATGATGAAAGTTTATCTAATATTTGATATTTTAAGATAAAAATTAAATAAATAAAATTAAGTTGTAGTCTGTACATGAACTTCTATTGCTTTATCCCAAACCTGGAAAGTCAATACTGGTGTCTCCAGGTCTTCCAGTTGCCACCAGGCATAGATGCACAAAAACTCCAGTGAAAAATTATAGCAAGAGTCCTTCCCATAAATCAACAAGTCCAATCCATCAATCACTATCAGAGGAAAACCACGTGGAAAATATGAGTTACACATCCCAACTGCACCTCCCAAGCTTTGGGGAGCCAAGAATCTAAATCAAAATACAGAGAGGAGAAGGAGACGACAACAACAGTCCATCATTTTTCAACAGTATAGAAAATAGAAGATAAACTGCAGTAGCAACCCCAGAGTGAAGAATCATTCCTTCACCTTATAACAACGTTACTTCAATATTGAAATATTCAAATTTCCAAGCCTTTGGGTTGGAAAAGTAGAACTTTGTTCAACATGACTATGAACCATCCTCCTCTTCCCAGAAAGCCTCCACCAGGTGTGCACACAAAACAAGTCCTACCTGTTTCATCGCCGTCTCTCCAATCTTGTCAGAGTGCTTCCGGATGCTCTCCAAAAAATCCTTGAGATCTGACATGGAAACTTCTTTGATCTCTTCACGTAGCTTTGGAATATTATCCACCATGATCTTGCAGAAGCGGTAGTGGCTCACTTGGGGTAGGTAAGTGTGCTCAAGGTGCTCCAGGGTCTTCAGAGCAGGGTAGTGTCTGGGGAAAGCAAACAAGGCAGATGTGGAAAGAAGAACGGTTATTTCCATCCCATTTTCACTCCAAATTGTGCATTAACTGGAAATAATTCAATATATCTAAGATATATTGATCTATAGATATATAAGATCTATAGATATAATTTTATACATATAATTATATATA
>NW_010309315.1:0-5517 GCF_000700745.2 Antrostomus carolinensis
ATATATTAAATAGATGCCATTTTACCTAACCAGAGGCCTCACTTTTAGCATTGTAATGATCTCAAAAGAAAAATCAAGACTTAGAATTATTTCCACTTCAGGTGGAATTTGACTGAAATAGTAAAGATCAGGTAGTTTTTCACATGAGCAGCTGATCCTACAAACACTTACAAACATGATAACCAAGTGCAAGTAATTCTTGGGACTTAACAAGATCATTCACAGTGCAAAGTCTGCACTAAAGATGTTGCTCCTTTTATCTATGCCAGCATAGTTGAAGTGCAAAGCCCCTCCAGTGTGGACAGTTGTACCAAGTCTCACATGGGTATCCTACATCGAGACTCAGCAAAAAAAATAAACCACACGATACAAAGCACCTTGTAGAGCATGAGCAGCAGATGAGCGCTACCTGCATCACAGCTTCATTAGCTTAGCCATGCCGGTAAAAAAAAAATAATTAAAAATGTAAATCACCTCAATCATTTAATCACCTTTCCAGAGCATGTGGATAAAAACCCGCAACACAAGATAATGCCCTGAAACAAACTGTATATTTGCCGGAGGAGTTTCACCCTCAACTCAAAGGGTTTCCTCTTGTTCCACTTTCTATGATCTTCTAGACCAGCAGCCTCCTACAGCCCAACCATGCTCCTCACCACGCTGGGAGCACAGGGAGCTTAAGGTCAGGGGGCCCTGCGCCTGCCTGTGTGTTCCTGCACCATCTCTGGAATGGAGACAAGTGGGTGGCATGACTTCAACCTTCTTAAACGCTCTTAGCGCTGGCAGCACTGGAGATGACAGCAGGTAGCTACAAGTGGTGGAGACCAGTAAGTAAGCACAGCCCTTGGGTGAAAGGTTCAGGGAACTGGACCCAAAAAGACTTGCAGTTTTGCTGGTCTTCTCAAGGGAGGACTGGCCACAGAAGGATGGGACCACACCAGGTAAGATCTAGATCTAGGAGCTGACAGTTGACCTCAGCACAAGCCTGTGGGAAGCAGTTGGTTATCAACTGGCTTAAAACCCTGGTGCAGCAGCCAGGATGCCTTCCTGCCTGCAATACCTCACCTCTGCGCTTCAGACCCACTGGCAGTGGATTTGAATGTCTCTGGGCACAATCCAGCAGAAGTGAGTGGAGACAAAGGAAGGGCTGTGTGTTCTTCCACGAGAGAGTGCCTTTCTGCTCATCACTGCAGCCCAACGGGGAAGGAGTGCAGCAGTCCTGGAAGCTCTGTTGCCCCACCTAGGCGAGCCAAGTGTAGACTTAAAACTAGATAAAAATAAATAAGCATGAAAACAGAAATCCCTTATACACGTAGTTTGTGACAGTGACTCATGCAGCAGCACCGAGCAGGAACTAGGTCCTGCGTTACTATGCCACTTGTTACAGAGAAAGGTAGGTGGCTGTGTAACACAGGGCTGTGGTGGCCCTCCAGGTTAATCAATTGTCCTGGCAGGCACCACTCCTCCTGCAGCTACACAGACCCCCACACGGCTCTGCACCAGGCTAAAGCCCCAGCGTGCTCGTGGGGGGACATGCACAGCCCCCTTTCTCCCAGCCCCAGCACCCAGAGTGCCAGTCAGTTTTTAGGGTTGTTTTACTCCCTCTGTACAGGAGCTTTAGCCATATCAAAAGATCTGGCATGAAAATTGAGTGGCAGGTCACACCTAACAGCAACATACACAAAGGTACCGATTCTTCTATTTACAGTCAATCATATGCAATGTCTTACAGCAAAACACAGAACGAAATGTCAGAGGGGGGAGAGGTGGATCTCACAGTGAGTTAGAGAGGAGCAGATGGAGCTGCAATGGTTTACAAGGAAATATCAGGATCATTAAATCATACAACTAAGGTTAGTAACATCATTATAAATCCAAAAATAAGCAGCATGCGCCCCTCTGCAGTGCCTTTCCCTGTTTTCTGAAGTGGACTGAAAATTGCTTCCGTGTCAAAACAGTCACAGAAGTGAAACATTTATTAGTGCAATTGCCACATTAGGAGGAACTGACACAACTATCTATAGCAGCAATAAACATAAAAAGAGTGCCTGACATTTAGCAGGAGACTACTAAAGACATTTCCTTGAGTCTTTAGTATAGCTGAGACTGTGAGTGTTAATTTCCATAACGCCATGTTGTTGTTATTAATGCATGTGCTAATGATCTCTTAATTCTTCATTTAGACTGATAATTGCTGATTAGTACATTTGGGAATGGAGATCAATGGATTTATACCATCTTCCAGGCTGGCTCGGGGTTCTGAATGTTACACCTGGGCTGAACGTCCCTGTTCTGGACAGATGCATAAACCCAAAAAATAATCATTCTCAGATTCCCTCGTCCTATAGATTACAAATTAAGGTGTGAGGCAGGGATAAGAAAGGGCTAGAAGGCAGTGGCTACAGCAGATTTCCCCTTACAAAATCTCGTACACGTATTCCACTATTCATTTAAAACAGCAGAAGGCAGAAGAGTCCTTTCCAGGACAGAAACAGGAGTATCAAAAAAGCCAACTGGATATATATATATAACTGCTGCATCCATTATACAGCAGCAAAAGGTGTATATATATATATATATGTACACATATATATACATACACATATATACATAAACATATATAAAAATATGAAATTCTTTTATAAATCAAATTCTTTAGGTAAAGAGTTTTCAATCAGTGGTCCCCGACTCCTAAAGATTAAATTGGTTTACTTCTAACGGGTCCATAAACACACTCAAGCAAAGCATACTTCTTGCTCGTAGGCTTAAATCAGATTCATGTCTGTTAAAAAACTATTGAAAGAAAAATGGCCGAAAATCACTGCTTTAAGAAATTCCAGCCATGACAAGCTCTAATCTTTGGTTAATTCCAAAGGACTCTCTATTATACTGAACTCTCTGGCAAACATCATTTATTTCTGTTCCCTTTTAACATGGGCTGTGTGCATTAATAAAGAATTATTAATACTATGACCTCTGGACATTATCTTAAATAAGAACATTAAAAGTCGTTCTTTTGGTTGGCTGGCAGCTTTGCTGTTGCATTTTAATACAGTTTCTTATGTTTTGATGAAATGGAATTTGGAGGCTCTATTGCCAGTCATGGCTGCACAAACAGCACTGAGGTCAAATACGATGTGCTCTAGCTGAACATAAATCACTTCAGTATATCTTTTAGATGTAATCTAAATTAATTATTTGAAAAATCAATTTATGGCTGTTTTATTATGCTTTTATGCAAACAAATGCCCAGGAGGTACAAATATGCATCCTGCTAGCTGTGGAAAGTGTGTACTTCTTGGAAGTAACATTGCTATTCCTCCCTTCCTGACAAAGGTAGAAATTGATTTGAAAAAACATCTTTAATAAATAATTACTGGTTTTCCCCTCTGAGTTAAGAGTTTGGCTACCTGCGTGATCACAGGTCAAAAAAATTCCCACCAGGGAAAGAGTACAGGAGAGAGGAGTTGTGAGTGTGAAGAGGAAGGAATCACCCAGAGCAATTTCTACTTTACTTCTACCCCACACATGGCCAATCTGCCTTAGAAGTCCCCTGGCCAGCTGCTCATTCCTCCTCTTCCTCTCAGCTGCCCATGCCTGAGGGGCAAAGGGGTGAGAACAAGTACCTGTGGGCAGGCAGGAACATTTGCAGTAACAACGCACACTGCTTATTTTTCTCTATTTTTTTCTAATTTAGCTCTAAATTTTCATCAGGGCTTTGAGAAGGCACCTCTGCTTCTAGCACTGTTATGCTCTCTTGAAAAAATATTAGTTAAAATCAGTGTTTAAAAACGGTATCGAGGCTTTTGTTCAGAGTTCTAGAGATGCTTTCTGGTAACGTGAACAAGTTGTGCTGGAAAGGGACTCCCCAGGCCACAGCACTGTCATCAGCTGAATGCTCGTACATGGCTCTGTGCCGCTGCCCTGCCACCAGCCAGCCCGATGGTGACAAGCCTCCCCAAGCTGGCACCAGCTGCCGGTGTGCCGGCTCTCTCGACACCAGCGCAGGGGCTCCGAATGGAAACTCGGCGCAAAACAGGTATGGTGAGGAATTAAAACGTAATTTCCATCCTGCACTTGCTCCCTACGTAGGCATTAACCCCACTCATTGCTTTTATACAGCTCAGGCTGACCCACTCTGGAAATACCGATTCAGTAATTATAATCACCCGAACTGCATAAGGGATTCTTAGCCCAAAATAAAAAAGTTCACACAGGAGGTTACTGGAAGGAAAAGAAAAATCAGCAGTAGCTGTTTGGGATTCATTTCCTTGTACAAACATGACTTAAGGCTGAGAAAGAAAAATATTTGCAGCTTTTTGATACTATATAAGCTTCAGCATTTTTTCTCGTTCTTGGGGACTTTTCATTCTGGTGTCTGTGATTCTGTCTGCATGGCATGTAAAGCTGGCTATAAGGGACTGTTTTCTGTTGAAACTCAAGAGTTAGAGATTTTCCATATCTAATGTCCACAATCGTAAAGAGTTCCTAAATATTAGGAAAACAAATGACTGACAATAAAGTATGAATCAGATGTCTAAACAGTCACCTCTGAATAAAAATAATTTAAAAAAAAAATCAAGAAACTTTCCTGGCACGTAAAGGCCCACGTAGAAATGAGATAACCATGCCCTCATTGCCTGGCTGCATTTGGCTCTCAGGAGACAATGACAAAACCTCTGGAGGTGATAGGTGGTTAGAACCTGTTCATCAAGACCTTTTCATGCATGTTTAGATTTTATTTATCTAACTGTCTCAAATTCCGGGAAGTTACAAAATCACCAACCAATCACCCCACAGTAAAGAGCAGAGCAAATAGTCCTCGTCAGTCATTCCTTAAAAGATACAAGGGTGTGGTGACATGTAAAAGCAGCGCCACAACGAGGGACAAAGGAGTTGCCTCTCATTACTGACAAGATGCCCAGACTACTTCAAAATCCCACTGCATCCATCAAGACAGGGTTGCAATAAAAACTTCAATGCTGATGATTAAAACTCAGAGGGGAACTGAGACATGGAAAGTTCAAGAAAGAAGAGAAATGAGATGAACAACCATATGAGAACTCTTAGATTCACAGACTGGCCATAATCAAGTTAAGAATTGCCTTCATTCAGTACCACCTATTGAATCGCTACACCCGGCAGGCACATTGAAAGCATGGACACATACTGCACAGTAATGAGTGTGTTAACAGCAGCCCTGCCTCTGTCCATCTCAGCGCATATACACTGCATAGACGGACAGACCCACAGCCATTTTTTCCCAGGCTTTGTTCCAACTTGCTGCCTTTCCACAACTAGTTCTTAGAAGCGTTGGTCCCACTGTGCCCCTGTGCACCCAACGCAAAGTCCACAGCCTGGTGCACACTGTGGAAGAGAAGGTGGTCCTCTCCCTCTTTAAAGAATTCTCCTCGGATCAGGGAGCTCCTCACTGAAGGATTGCACTGGGCCAGTAGCACCTGGACATCTATCTCCTTGTAGTCCTTGCAGACCTCTTTGAGCGTGCGTATTCCTGCT
>NW_010309315.1:5536-13092 GCF_000700745.2 Antrostomus carolinensis
AACGGTACTGCACAACAGTCAATCACTATTGTGTGAAACCCCAGAGGTTCGGAGACAAAATCCAAGGAGATGCTGGTCTGGTTGCCACCAGAATCCACTTCTTTCTCTCTAAGCATTCTTTTTGCTGCCTTTTTCTTTGCTGCCTTCACCCAGACTGGGTTGACCCCCGTCTGCTTGTACAGGGTGGATTTAAAGCACTCTTTGTTGATGTAGTAGAGCGGTGCTTCAAAACGGAACACCACGATTCCTGGCTTGGTTTGCAAGTTCTTGTAAGCAGACAGGGATTCATACGTCTCAGACTCTGCCACCCACCCAAGCAGCGGTGCCTCCGGCCTCTGAGTTCGGAAAATGACGCAGAGCATAGAGAAGCAAACACCAACCAAGAGACCAATCTCAGTACTGATAAGTGCTGAGGCTGCCATAGTAACAAACCAGATCACTGTGTCCACTCTGCTCAAATGCCACATTTTTGGCAGGTCCTTGAACTTCCGCAGGGCTCCTCTGAGGTTTACAATGGTTATGACAGCAAGGACACATTTCTGAAGGGAATAAAATAAAGGTGCAATCACAAGGAGGACTAATAGGATTACCAAACTAGTCACCAGGCCAGACACTTGTGTCCTACAGCCTGTGGACTCTTTGACGAGAGTCTTGGCAAGAGCTGCGCTTGTTGTGAAGCAATGGAAGAAAGAGGGAATGATGTTGCAGAAGCCAATGGCATACATTTCCTGGTTGGCCTTCACAGAGTAACCATGCTTCTTGGCAAACATCTCCGAGAGGGAGACAGTGATGGCAAAGCCAATAATAGCTATGGGGATAGCATCCAAAGCCACATTAGGAATCAGGTCCCAGTCTGGAGGGTGGGGTGGCAGAAACCCAGTTGGGATGTGTCCAGCAACACTAGAGCCATAGGTCTCTCTCAGCTTCCCAAAGTGAGATGCCAGAGTAGCTGCCACAATCACGACTAGTTCAACTGGTACTGGAGCCTTGAGCCTGGATTTAAAGTGTTCGTTAAGCTCTTTGGCTGGGATGAGTACAAGAAAGCATAAGAAGCTGGTGATGACATCACAGATGTTGGTCTTGTGTATGTTTCTGAAGATGTTTATCCACGTGACGAGGAGGGAGCCAATGCCACTGCTGCGAGGAATGTCCAGGCCTAGGAGATACTTGGCTTGTGAGGTGAGGATGGTGAAGGAGGCACCCGTGACAAATCCACTCAGCAATGAATCGGAGAGGTACACTGAGACAAAGCCCACTTGAAAGAAACCCATAGCCACCTGGAAGGAATCAACCACACACAACAGATTAAGACATAAATCTTACAGATGTCATCACTGTGGGACTCTGAAGGGAGGTGGGATTAAAAAACCACCATGAATGGCCTTGGAGGACAAGGCATGGTCTGAGCATGGAGAAAACAATCTGCAGCATTCCGCTGCTCCTAGTGCACCACACTTACACGAAATGCATTTCTAACACAGAGCAGGCTTTTTTGGGGGGGTCTTTGTACTACGAACCTACATTTGTTGTTTGCTCATTGGTTCAGCTGTAAACTCCTAGTTACCCTAGAGGGCAAAGAAACCCAGGGAAAAAAGCATTTGAAATATTGGCTGCTTTTGCCACTGCTCTCTCCAGTTCTTGTAATCTGTGAACTCTGTGGGGATCCAGAACCTTTCTGCTTGTCTTTGTCTGCCTCGCACTCAAGCTCACAACCTGCAATAAAAATATAGATTATGGCTTAACAGCTGTTCTTTGCACTGCATAAAGTTTGGTGCATCTGACTCAGAAAGTATATGAGCTGCAAGCTCTTGTGATGCAGATTATATAAATAGAGATAATTTTTTTTAAGTGCCTTGTCATTCATTTTTATCAATGTTACCTGAATGGAAAAATCCTTGGTGCTCTCTCATGGGAATGACTGGTTTTATGGATACCTACCCTACACGTGTGTCTTTGCACCTGGTAAATCCCATCAACCTTCATGTCAAATGGAGCAAGGACCTTCTCACAGCAGTTTGCTAGAAAGCTTTTAATTCCCTGTGCTGGCCAGCTGGGCTGTCTGCACTGTTATCTGAAGACTGCAGGCCAGAGCTTACAGGCACCAAACTTTAAGTAGTGTCAATTTGATATATTCTATTAGGTAGTTAAGGCAAAATAAAAGTGGCTAGGATCACAGCTGGAAAATTCAGAAGGACTGCAAAGCGTTACTGGAGAGAAGGCAGGTTTGGGACCTGGACTGAATGGACATCAGCTCAGAGACAAGCTCTAAAAAAGGCTCCCTCACAACCTTGGTAATTAAGTTAATTCAAGGTTTTTCTAACTGTAAAACATTAGCAATAATTGTCTTACCCAGTTATGCTGTGGGCAACTGGTGTGAGCAGGCTTGCTTTTTGCAATTTGGTTGTAAAGTTTCTGATACAAAGAATTTGTGATTTTGATTGGAGCTTCCAATAAAAAAAAATACTTGAGGGTGTGAAGACCTATTGGTTATCAGGCAGAGACAGCAAGTAGAATATGCCTAACATTCAAATGGACTTAAGATAAAGTAATATGACTTCTTCATATTAAAAAAAAACAACTTAATTGTATTTGTACTTGCAAAGATTATTAAGCATAATACACAACTCCAAAACTGCATCCATCCTACAGTGATGAAACACAAAATCCAGAGTACCTCAGGAGTCCTAGAATATTTCTGAAATGACTTAACACTAATTTGCAGTACAAGAAAAAATCCCAGGTTTTGTCAAAAATGAGTGTTTCAGAATATCACAGGTATGTTTCCTTCTCCACTCCTATACAGCTTGACTAGCTATCATTCTAGAGGTCACTGTAAGAACAAATGAATGCGAACTCACAAACTGAAATACCACAGCTCTGCACTACTGTTAAAACTAAATCCATTCCGGTTAATGCATGACACTCTAAACCCAAAGATATCTGCTTTAATTTCAGCAAGCAGTGAATTCCAGGAAGCAAGTAGAGACAGACTGGTAAAATATTGTTGAGTAATATATTTTAATATGGTAATAACTAAAAGTTTTATTTCAAATATATTTTATCATCTCAGTAGCATCCTTTCCATAGAATGGCATTGTTTTAGCTTTGAATGGGCAAAGAGCAAAGTTTTACAAGCATAGTGACAAATAAAAATAAACTGGAGATATTTTTACTATCCAGATTATTTTTTTATATAAGGCAAGTGACTGAGGGCTGGAATGAAAAGCTGCCACACCACATTTTGGCCCAATGAAATGGGAGCCTAAGCTATAAGCCACCCCAAAAAAAAAAAGCATCAGGCCACAGTGAGGAAGGTGGTGAGTAGATTGCATGAGAGCAGCAGGTTGTTATGTACAGGTCCTTACAGTCCTCAGCAGAGCAGCAATGCAAGCACAAAATGCTATTAAAAAAAAAAAAAGGAGAGCACACAGAGGAGTTTCTTGCACCACAGCAACTGGAGACCTCCAGTTCTCCCTGTGTCCACTCCCCTGGGATGCAGATTGAGGCCATGTGCAAGCCCAGCAAGCTGTTCATGTGGACAATTACCTAAAGAAGAATCAAAGCTATTTCCACAGAATATCCATTTGTCTGCTTCCTCTTACCTGATAAACTCCAGCTATGAAGGTCATGGTGGCTCCCACTGTAATTGCATAGCAGCTTTTATCACAGAGCAGCTTCTGCGATGTCCGATTCCCAGGCGCAATGGTGGTGTTCACATACGCTGCTGTATCTGTGAGGACACTGAGCGCGGCTGGCTCTAGGTCATAGCCAGCTCTCTGTATTTCACGATCCACCACCTGTCCCACCATCAGGCAAATCACACCAAAGATGCCAACTGAAATGTGGCGTGAGGTTCCAAATATGAAATAAATAATGCTAGCAAAAAAGGATGTATAAAGGCCATAAATAGGCTCCTGTCCAGCCAAGAGAGAATAGGCAATTGACTGTGGGACTAGTAAGACCCCCACAATCACACCAGACATTAAGTCTCCCAGTAGGTACTCTCTTAGTTTGTACTTAGGAAGCCACTGCAAGACAGGAAAGAAACTGAAAACATAGTCTTTAACTTTGGCTGGCGTGCAGCTACAAGTTTTCTTTGCTTGCTTAACCACCAGAGCCTTCATGCTCCTCTTCTCCTCTTGGGGTTCCAAGAACATTCTGTGATGGAATCCACGTTTAACATCATCTCCTTCTGGCATTTCAGTCACTGAATGGATGTTGTTGAATTCTGCCACTGCTGTCATCTCAAGGACTCCCTAAAAACACAAAAAAGGACCATCTGCATTAAAACATAAATGAATGTGCTACATGAAACTTTTTAATAGAGTGATTGTAGCATTTATTAAAACAAGGGCTAAAAGTCTTAGTTCAGCACAGAGAAAGCAATTTCCAAGCAAACTTGGAAAAAGCTTCCCCATTATATCCCTGTTAAGCAAGGAAATCACCTTCCCTAGGAGGGAAGCTGATATCCTATGGAATAAACCTGCTGTTGGCAATGTTGTGAAATGGAAAAGAATGCAGCAGCACTGTCTCTCTGGGAGGCTTCCTTGATAAAATCGCTATCCTCAGCCTGTTCCACCATGCAAAGACAGACACAGGGTTTCAGTCCAACAGTCACTTCAATTCAGTTGCTGAAAACTAACTACAGTTGGTATATTCCTAGCATTACACAGTTTGGACTAAATCTCATTTATATTTATGGGTTTTAAATGTCGTGATTACACCTGCCAAATATTGTAAAGATTTGTTACCTAAGAAGACGCAATCTTTACACAGTGGCTTTATTTCAGACAATGACACACTGCAAAGGATGCTCTTCACATTTTTTTAAAAGCTGGTTTTCAAGTAAATTACATCTGACCAAAACAATACACACAAGTGGGAAATGTATTAACAGGTACAATGGAAGGTGGGCAGAACACTCCTGATAGAATGTGTGCTCTACTACAAGCTGCCTACAAACAGTAAATCAATGTGATTACATAAAAGCATGTTTAAAACTGGAAACATACTGCCTGAATGTGAAAGAGCAAAGTCTTGGCAAGACAAGCTCTAATGACACTTGATGATACCAACAGTGATTGCCAAAATTCATACAGCACTCCCAGTTTCCAGAAAACATCCAGAATCCTCTCTTTCAGCCACAGTATCTGCTACTACCAGCATGTTGAAGCTGATAAATTTCAGCCGGAAACTCATTTGTCTGGTGCTACACTGGAGTCAAGGCCAGAGACGCAGCAGAACCCTGAAAAGTCTAACCCCCAGGCTTCCCTCTTGAACACTGTCTTGTAGTCCCAGAACGCTAGTAACAACATACCCCTATGTGCTAATTACACCTTCTCTGTGCAGTGCAAACATCAGCCAAACAAATGTTCTATGCAATGGTGACGACTGAATTGATTACCAAATCAGCAGTGGTGAGGATGCCACGGAAGAGTCTGTCTCAAAATTCGTTCACTTAATCAACATTTCACAAGTAGCTGTAAAACATTCACTGCTACTCTCACTTCAGTCTCTCAAAAACACGTGAGGGGAGAAGTGAGAGTAAGTGTGGTGCTCCAACTACCCGTTTCTCCTGCAGTCATTACAAGGCACTGATCCTAGAGCTATGCAGAGGAATTCTACACCATCTCTTAGACCTCAGTCTAGCTGGCTGGAGTATGCCATTTCCATTCCTCCATGCCAGGTTTGAATTCCTCCATTCCATGCTGGCACACAGAGGTATCCAAAGTGCCCTGCACAAGCCCTATATAATGGTTTACACACAGCCAGGCCTCCAGCAGTCTGCTAGCTCAGAGAGAGATGAACTACCTTCAGTTCTTCTGGCTAGAAAGACAATACCAATCCAAGTACCTACTGTCTTAAAACACCCTAAGCAAATTACCCTAACCACATCAAAGGAACCACACCAGAGTAGCAGCAGCTACAATGCTTAACATTTAGACTGGCTTCTCTTTCCAGACAAAAATATTCAGAGACTTCTAGAACAGCCTTCCAATGAAAAAGCAATTTAACCTGAGTAATCCAGCTCTTCCACCTTACACTGTAGCGTACTTTTCCCTGGAGCTACCAGGCTACAGTGTGCATGGGGCTATCTAAAGTCAACACACAGGACAGATGCCAACAGGGAGCCAACAGAAAACACCAGAGGCAGGGTTTCACATTTTATCTTCTGCTCCGCACCGGGACTCCACAAAGGTGTTTTCATTCACTACAGACCCAGAAACAGTGAGTGTTTCTCTGGTGGGTAAACTCCTGCCTCCTTTCAAATAACCACACACAGCTCACTGCTAACGGGCCACTGGATTGCTACTGAATGGGAGCTGTGCTTTGAACAGAGACCTCTTTGGCTCAAAAAGTGTGAATAGCACGATGGCAACAGCAGGGATGGATTTTTTGCATCAGATCAGCTCTGCATGCCTTCCTGTCATCAGGGCCGATACAACCCATGCTCTGTTACATGCCAGGGCAGACCAAACAGCATTGCCAGGTCTCATGCTCTGTTTGAGATACTTTATTAATACCTACCTCTCACTCTCCCTACTCCACAGGTATTTCTAGCAAAGTGACGATGTTTTTCTCCACCTTCTGCCCTGTTCCATACGCCCATAGCTCCCAGTCTATACTTAACTCACCTGAATCATGCATGGGGTCTGCAAAGTGGTCTGCAAACCAGGAAGATGAAAGTAACTCTAAGCACAACACGTCTCTTTGTGGCTGCTGTTCTGAGCACAGGCAGAGGAGCTGCTTAGGGAAAGTCACACTCCAAAAAAAGGAAAAATGAAGCTTTAATGCACTGCTGGGTTAGTGGAAAATTCCACAGTTTGAACTCAAGTCTTATTTCTAGTATCCATGTCCTTCATTCAGTCCCAGCCCTTGTAATTTGGAAAACTGAGAGTTCATCCAAAGACAAGTCCATCCAGAACATTATTACATACACATTTTTAGGGGTAAATTTACAAATTTGTCTCCATTTTTGCTCGTTATACAAGTCAGTTACGCAGTACAACAGATGGAAAGAGAAGAAAGCTTCAGTTTTGCCTACCTGCCTTCTTGATTATTCCAAACTTCTGCCTTACAGCCTTCTGGCCATACAGAATTACTCTGTCACATACATACACCTTATAATGATGAACTTCTCTTCCATTTCAGTATCTTTAATGTGTTTTAGAGTAATTACAGGCTCAGAAGAGCCGTATGAAGAATTAGGATCTTAACAATGAGGAAGCGTGCACTTGAAGTGACATATTCAAGATCACATAGTGATCAAGCTTGGAGAATCCATCCGTACCTCCCAGATATCTAATCTCACCCACTTCTACAGTATTGCAAAGTCCATCAGGGATTATTTATAGCACTTACAAAAATAAAGGCAGATACTACACCATGAGAATGAAGTGAATATAACATACAAAAGCATGTGTCTGCAGTACTCTGCATAAGCACATCCTGTAGTTGTATTCACTCAGGCAGTTTCATGCATTTCATAAGCAGAGAATTACAAATCAAAAAGCTATTCACCTAAAGCTCAGCACATCAATCCTGTAACAGCTGTA
>NW_010309315.1:13117-15387 GCF_000700745.2 Antrostomus carolinensis
GTAGCAAATTACTTGAATGAGTTTGTTTTCTGAGATTTTAGTAAAAAATTTAGTAAAGAAAATCCTTATGATTCCCCTCTGCCTTATCCAGAACTTGTAGACAGCTCGCTCAAACCTGTGAGTTTTTCTTAATGTGCCAGGGAACCAACACAAAACCCAGAGAGTTCAGTTTAGTTCTGCACAATGCTGTACATCTGCATAGGAGATGATACTCAGGTTTTTCAGTCATGTCTAGACATCAGAGAAATGTTCAAACTAAAACCCTTTTTGGCTACTAAACTCTTGAGCAAATACTGGATCTTTGTGTTGACCTGCATGACAGCTTTCTCTACGTGGCATGAAAAGGGCCTTTCATCACATAGTCACTGCTTCTCGCCATGTCAGGACACTAGGAAATGACACAATTTCCAACGCCCGTTTCACCCTTTTCTGTCTGAAAGCGTTGCTCTGTATTATTTTTGGTAATCATTTAGCCCAAGCTTGCCTAGTAAAACTGGATTTTGTTCTTAAAAAAAAAGAAAACACACTTTGGTTCAGTATACTGAAGGATATTCTGTATATTTAACTTGGAAAAGGAGCTACTGTGCTTTTCATTTTGAAAGCTGCTACTTATGTACAACTGATTTGTATGCCTAGAATTCACTTTTATCAGCTCCTTTTGGCCTGAGTAAGATCTTCACGGCTCTCTGACTGCCACAAAGCTTTACTTAAGATACAAAGAAAAATACTTCAACTGGGAACTGAGGAAGTTTCCAGTATCTCTCTGTTATCAAGTGACTGCCATAAAATAAAGATAAGGGGAGGTACAGCATTCTTGAGATCTGATGACTTTTACAGACTATTTCTGGATCTCATCTAGGCCTTTCTTACTGATCCCATGACATGGCAGAGGTGAACTAGCATCTGCCCAGTGTCTGTCTTCAGGGAAACACTACCTGCAGCACAGGGCCTTGCTGGCTCAGACTTCATTTCCCTGCTGCAGATCACAGTCACCTTGACAGTAAGGGAATAATGGGATTGTGAAGCTTACTCACCTGCTGAAATAACATATTACAAGCTCAAACTTAAGATGTGAGCATTTAAAAGTCAAAACTAAATCAAAAGCGTTCCTTCTATGACACCGATCTCAGTTTTCCAGATTGTTTTTCTAAATTTCATGCACATGAGTCGCCGCTGTATGTGATCACTACCCACACTCATGTAACCACTTGCTAGATGCGAAAAGTTGCATGTACTTAAATGCATGCACTGAAAAACTAATGCATAAACACAAAATCTAAAGAGACATTAACATTTTTTAAGAGATGTAAAGGAGAAACAGGTGAATCAGAAATCCAAGTTCCACACAAACTGAACTGGAGTTGGGCTTCTGCCTCTGGGTCCTTGGAAAATCTCACCCTAAGAGTATAAAAGGAAAGCGTATCACAACATTTTGATAATTAAATTTTTGTCCCTACTCTTGCAGGACAACAGCCTTCTCTAAATAATCTCTTAGCTCTTGTGGAGCAACAAGGAAATTCAATATTGCCCTGATAACACCGAGATAGGCACAAGAACAACACTGCACGTACCTTGGAAGAAAATTCAGATTTTTTTACAAAATCCTTAACATCCTCCAACAAAAAATTCAAGCTACAAAAATTTATTTCAACAAGAAACTTAAAATCATGCAAATACTGAAATCTTACTAAGAACCATAAAACAACATACCACGTTTAATCAACACGTTTGGGAACAGAGCTATGTTACTGTCAGCACAATAATCAGCCAGTAACTCAAGCGGGAAAACCTGCAAAGCCGGACAATAAAACCTTGCTTGCGTGAAATATTCGATCTCCTCCTCCTTCAAATGTCAGTTCTTCCGTGCTGCAGCAACAGCAAAGCTGCCCACTGGCCTCGCATGGCTCCCAGCCTCTTTGGGGAAGGTCCCATGGAAGCCGGCAGCCTCGCTTGCGGCCAGCTCTTCCAGGAAAGTCAGCTCACCTCCGAGAACGCAGCTGTACATGGAGTGTGACAGTTACGCTGCCCCTGCCCTGCCTGAAGCGGATCCCTCTCCAAGACAGCCGGCTGCAGCCCCACACGGCACTCCAGCAGCTTCCACCCAAACTCCACTTGTTACAGAGAGTTTGCCAAGTAGCATTTTCAACAAGTCATTTCTGTGTTAGGATCCTCCTCCCGCCCTTACCGTTAGCCAGCAAAGGTAAAACACTGAAGAGCTCTGTTCAGCCAGCGAGGGTGGGCAAAGGCCACCCCAAAAGGCACCTCCTCGG
>NW_010309315.1:15440-15745 GCF_000700745.2 Antrostomus carolinensis
GGTGGGCTGCGAGCGTGGGACAGGGCTGGGCAAGAGACCTGGGCAGGTCTCATGGGAAAGCCACGCTGTACAGGGTTTGCACTGGACAAGGGAGAGCTTAAAAAAAAAAAAAAAATCAGCAAAAATAACATAACACAGCAAGAAGAACTTTACACACTTTTTGTACTCCTAAAATCGAGGATTTTTTGCTGAGAGTTTGTCTATCACTTTAGAGGCCAAACAATATTAAAGTTTCCAGAAGAGTAAAAGGGAAATTACAATGCTTTAAATGCAACATTCAGTTTCATCCTCTGGATCTCAACACC
>NW_010309316.1:0-16411 GCF_000700745.2 Antrostomus carolinensis
ATCCTTTATATATATTATTTAAAATATATATATTTAATATATACATATATACATTATCCTTTAATTTACATGCAGTTCATCTATCGTCTGCCAAAGGAAACTAGACCTTTTACAGAAAAATGTAAAGAATATGCTTTTTAGTTACAGGACAGTTTGATTCCTGATTTCTCTGGAACATGGCTGTTACCATGGGAGCTTCCTCATAATATGAAATATTATATATTACATATAACAACAATATATACAAGAAGATAGAACATATAACAATATATATAACAATATATAAATATAACAATATCATATGTTGTTAAGACTTTATATGACTGGAACCTTAGCTCTGCTGAGATCCCAAGCCACTTCACGCTGTCAGACATGGACAGTTTTGTAGTGCACACAGTTACTGAATACTAAAAAACCCCTAGATCTCCCAGGCTACATTCAAAGGCCATTAAGGATTGTTGACAACTTTTATGGAAAAGAAAATATTGGAATGAGAAACCACCAAAGTTTTCTTAGCCAACATGGCAATAACTAACAGATACATTGAGAGATAGAATTCTGTCCAAGACATTAGAAAATAGGTGCCTACTGATAGGTTTCTACAGCCACAGTAGGAATCTACTTAGCAGCACCTCTGTCAGAAAAATTAAATGCTCTGCAATAGAGCTGAAATAAAAGCCTTTAGTGCTGCAATAGCTTCCCCCCTAAAAGATGCAGGTCTGGATTTAGTGGTCTAATTTTAGCCTCCCAGAATTTAGAACAGAAAAGAGACACTCATCAAACAACACTGCCAGCTGAAACTGCCTCACTTAGTGAGTCTTTCAATTAATAGTGTATTTTTCTTCACAGATAATTTAAATAAAAATACCAACCCACAGTCTAGCTCTTTCTCATAGATTGTACAAGAATCAGCAGTATTCCAAATTTAAAAAAAAAAGTATTTTCTGAATTTGTAGCAGCAATGAGCCATCACTGAAAGGTTCAAACTTACTGTTTTCCAAATACCATTTGCTTCTGCACGGATTGCAAAAACACCAAGAACAAACAAAAGAAGATCAAAGACAGAGTCCACTTTGCAGAAAATCTTGAAATAGCAACAGAAATCTCAGAAGCAAGAAAAGAAAGTCAAACAATAGAAAGCAACAAGGAGGTAACTCGGAAAAAGTCTACAAATGAGGCTTTTTGTATATCTGCAAAAACATCTTACTTCTGTTTTTCCCCCCAGTAACATTGTTCCAGCCCATGCTGAAATGAGCCTGGGTTCAGGGCAGCTCACACCAGGTGTGTCAAAAAATCCAGAGGAGAGGAAAAAAAATAAATAAGAAATTTTTTTTTATGGCATTGTTATCAGGAGTCTTCTAGCTATAAACATAGCACTTTGTTCATTTTTATATCACAAGTTAATTCAGTTGTTACCATTCAGGAGAAAACACTGCAAAATTAATTAATTCCCTTCCCATCTCCCTACCCCAGTTTACTAACGATCTCTGCGGGCCCACAGCACAAACACGTTGCTTTGGAAAGTTTTGCAGAGCATTAGAAAGGCAGCAGCTCAGTTACCGTTCGGCCGGCAGGTTTCCAAAGGAGAGCCACAAAGCGAGATGGTGTGTTGTGGTGTCAGGGCTGAGGATGGACAACCTCCACCTGTGCTGGGTGGAGAGAGCCCCTGCTCCCACAGATCTGGGTGGAGGGAGCCCCTGCTCCCACAGATCTGGGTGGCCAGGCACTGCACCCTGACACTCCCCTGTTTGTTTCAGGCAACAGCTTAAAAACACCTGTTAGGATTCTAAATTAGGCCAATTAATTTAGACCCAGGTGAATCGGGGGGTGGATTCACAACAGCCACAGCCTGAGCATTAGAAATAGGAACTGGTGGGAGACAGGAAGTAACAAAGCAGCTTGGGGTCACTAAAATACATCTACAGACTTGTATGTGTGGGGCAAACCACTTACCAAAGGGAAAAAAGGGCCAAAGCAGCTGTAAACACAGGACTCGGGCAGATGTTAGTCAGTCAGTCAGTAAAATTAAGTTACAGGTAGCAAAGTAATTCAGGGTCTCTGCAGTGCTCAGAGCTGGAACACATTCATTGAGCTCAAGCCCATTATAAGGTCCTCAGAAGGAAGGATTTCTCTGTGGCACCTGTGAACACAAACACACTTTGCAGCCCAAACACCCTTCAGATCCCCCAGCCCAGCATCAGAGGAGCAAGGCTGAACGAAAGAGGGAGAACACACAGATTTCATTTCGGCTATGAAAGAAAATAGTGGCAGTGACTCACATGAATCCTTTTCCCTTTGAGCCAACACTGTAAAGAATAAGCAGCAGTTCAGTAGCTAGACCCATGGTCTAGTGATTAAAGCCATGAGTTTTGTCAGTGCCTTGAAGCCCCATCAGCCCTCATCTGTGCTCATTAGGTTACAGAAAGTGAGAGCTGGGAACCAGTAGTGCAGTTGTGTGGGAAATGTGTGGCAACACAGCAGGCAAAGGGTTAAATGCACGGGGAAAGTGCACAGAAGCTGAAATACTTTGTCCCAGGAGGCTGATGCACACACCCTAGGAACCTTCAGATGGTTCTGCAGCCAAATATCAAATGGTCACCTTTGTTTTTCTTTTTTTTAGTTAGAGATGACAATTGACAGACACTTTAAAAGTGTTGTCTTCAAAGCTCTATTTAATTTTCTATGTCTGAACAGTTTCATGGCCCACTTTTTAATTGCTGCATTTAACAGAGGTGGGAACATAGATGAAAAATGCTAAGCTTTGAGACAGTGAAGTCTGTTCGGTTCTTATTGTTTTGCTATTTATTTCCACAGTGGAAGACCATAAATTGTGGCCCTCCACTCTGCCATGTGCATGCAGAATCATTTTCTTTAATAGAGCACTCTTAAGAGAACAGACTCACCTTGCATTTTAAAATATTTCATTTGCTGTTGTTTCATTAGGTGCCCTTGGAAGGCTGGGAACCTGAAATGTAGCCAGAGCTGGGGCCTAATCCTGCCCCACAGAACAATATGACAAACCCTTCAGACTCCACCGGAAATTGTTTAAATCAGGAAGAACTCAAACACTGATTTTTTTTTGTATGCTCTATTACAGAACACAGCTAACAATTTGATTTTGCAGGGGCCAAAGAAAATTGGCCTGGATGGACTTTCAAGACATTACAAGCAGGAGGAAAAGGAGTGAAGAAATTAATATTTTAAGAGAATGACTAACCATTGTCCTTCACAAAACTAAACATAAATTTAGGTACATGAAAAAGGATGCACAGGACGAGGTTCCCCAAAGCACTGGAATGAAACACAAGTCCCACAACTCAGCTTTTAGTCTAAGGAGCAGAGGGACTGCCAACCATGTAGACATGTTGAACTAACTTTAAACTAGATACCCAGCCATGCTTTGGGGACCATGTGATGGCAGCAATTTCAGTGGCCACTTTTTCCACAGGTGATGACCACAGGCACTTTCTGCTGATTTGTGTTTTACTATTTGACAGCAGGATAAATAGGGCTCCTTTTCTTTCCCTTTTGTTCTCCCCAAGAGGGGGATATTGCCTCCAAGCAAGCTGGGTTCAGCTATACGCAGAAAACTCTGTGTAGACCTCAGCATCCCAAACGGCTTTTTCACAGCCTCTGAGAACGGGGAAAAAGTATTCTTCCTATTCAAAAGACTGAAAATCCAGCTTTTCAATTTTTATGTGGAAAACTACATACAAGTTTCTTATCAAATGTATCTCATTCTAGTGTAGGAAAAAAAATCTGGTGCCAGGCTCAGAATAGGATTTATGGTTCTAAAGCAAGACCTAGGTGAAGAGCAGGTATGTTCCATAAAACTGCAACTCTGTCTACACAAAGGACCCTGCTCAGCTCTCTCTTGATTACCTGCACTATCCCATGAAATGCCAAGCCTGCATTTTATACAAACTAGTCATGAGAGAAAATAGTTAATGTTTTGAGGGAGCAGAATACCAGAATTTCCATGCACATATCCTATTAGGACATAGGGTACCTCCTCCCTTTGTTCTGGAGAGTGCCATTCTCAGCAAGACAGGTAGCTTTCAGCTTTCTCAGACAGGGAAGAAAACCAGATGCACATCTTTCACACACTGACAAAATACCCAAATCCTATGTACAGGCAAAAACAACCAGCACCTATCTCACAATTTGTCACATTTTTAAAAGAAAGAGGTGCCTCCCTACCTGCATTTTCCTACTGTCTTCCTCTCAAGCAGCCCTTCATCCAGCATACTGGTTTTACACAGCTGGGCTGAGTTGTGGTAATTTGGGTGCCAACCTGGCACATGGCAAAATAAGTCTGTACCTGCCTCACTCACAGTTGTGCATCCCCTGTGCTTGTTACCTACAAGGCAAACTCCTCCATAAGCAACAGCCCTTAACATCCTAATTTCCCCCTACTTCCTACAACCTTGCATTTTCAGTCTCCCCTCAGAGCTGTAGAAAAGAACCACATTCCTGTATTTCTCTTTCAAAGGTTAACTGCAAGGTAAAGCATAGCTGCAGTTCCACAGCACTGCAGGGGGGGAACAACAGGAACAAGTGAAAATAAGAGCTGGGAAAAAGACAAAATCCCTTAATCTAGTTTAGCTTGTTTCATCTTTTCTCCTGCTGCCCATGAAGAAAGTGATCACCTCAAGGGGAAAAAAAATAATAGCTCAATAATCTAAATTTATTCCTGGGACAGAGAATGAGTCCCTAAGCTATTTCTTGTCAACTGGGTGCCATTAGACCACTACCAGCCAACCTGTGACTAATTTAAGGATGCGCAGGTGCAGCAATCACCAGCCAGCAGGCACTGAGGCAAGATGGGCTCACTGCTCTAGAAAGACCCTGCGGAAAAAAAAGTGTGCATCATTTCAGGCAGCAAGATGGTGCAAAGAAACAGACTGCAAAAAGCTGGCAGACACCTTTCTCACACTTGACCATGTCCTAGTCTCTAGGGACACTATGCTCTCCCCTTCCTTTCACTTTTATTTCCAGAGTCTGAATGTTTGTTTGAACTAAAGTTACGATATAGAGAATATACTCTGGTCATACAGCTTAATTCCCAACTCTGGAGCTTGCTGGTTTGGGTGCATATGCATGTCACCCATTAAAAGCCAAGCTGAAAATAATGATTCTTAAGAGTACAAGAGCTCCTCTTTTCTGCAAAAGAAAATTGTGATATCAATCTAAGTCTTCTTTCTTGAAATATTTAGACATACATATACCAGCTGCTGAGATCTTGCTTCAGCACTAGTGAACTATTATGATAATACAGAGAAGACTCTTCCTTTACAGGTTTTAGGTAACAAGTTTCTGCTACTGATGTTTGCAGTCTAGTTTCTCCCAGAACCTTAATATGGTTGCTGTTATCTTACATGAGAGACGTCGCTCACCCTGCCACAACCCCTTGCAAAATACCTATTGCTTAAGCTGGATCAGTAGCATAGACCAGCAAAGTCTTTCCAGTGCTGATCCCAGCATTAGCATTCTTCTACCACACAAAAACAGGATTCCTTTCATCCATCCCCTGATTCTTTAACTCATTGGCATTTGCACTGCTGAATTTTTTTTCTATAGCTTTGAGGGTAGAATTTCTTTCATAACTGTTCCTAAAGCTGAAGCTGTCACAATTACACATCTCCAGGGTCTGGGGTTTTAAGAAAAACGTTCTTGGGGTACTAAGAGACTCAGGATAAAAACTGCCTCCATCTTCTTTGTGTTTCCTCCAGTGTCACCAGTGTGGTTCTGGTATTCGTAGATAACTTACAGCCCTGGTCTTGGACTCTCCTTGCCAACTTGAAGAAAAACAACAAAATCATGAGGAAACAGCCAACAATGCAGTGCAGAAGGTCTGATTATCTCAACAATAATAAATTTTAAAATGAACAAACTCTTATGATAATCTATACCTACTGTAACAATCTTATATGCAATTACATTATATTCCCTGAGCAGTGGTAGGGACCCCTCAGCATTATTTAAGCGTCATTATTTTTCGCATTGCAATTGTTCAATTTCTCAAGTACCTCCATGTGCAGAAAATCTGCATGTAGAGAAAGCCATATATATATATATATATGTATGTATGTATACACACACACATCTACACTAGTTTATCAAACATAAATGTTATAAAACTTCTTAAAAGCACAGCAGAAGCCTGTCAGTCAAATAGCTGGAAAAGACAGATTTTGATATTTCCCCCTCACTAAATATGAATACATTACTTTGAGACAAAAATACTAATGCCTTTCTTGGTTCATGTTTTATGCAAAAATCAGTTTTGGTAGATGAGAAGAAGGAGATGTAGTGAAATAACTAAATTATCTTCCTAGCTTCTAGACTTAAATAACCTTGTGTAAATCACTTAACCTCTCTATAACTCCCTTAAAATACTGGAAGAGAAAAAACAATATCTGCCTTTAGAAGATGTTCAGAAATCCTCAGGTAGAAAGATGACATATATATGTATTTGAGGTTCAGTTTGATGTCTCTGATATTTACAGGCCATAGTCATGTGTGGACTTTGGAAACAGTTGATGCGTATTTATCAGTTGGCCACTTCCATTACAGCTATGCCTCAGTAATTAACCACGTGATTACCCCTCATACGCCACCCAGTGATGTTTTAAATCAAGCCAGAGGACTGTGCACTGAAGTGGATTAGGAGAGCCCACGTTGCAGCAGCTCTGCTTCAGGGACAAGAGCAAGTGGGTAACAATCACTACAGCCTCTACTCAAGTTCTCGTGGGGCTACGCCCTTTGATCAGGTATAAAATACAACACCCTAGCAAGCAAGCATCCTTCCTTTTCTCAATGTCAGTGTTCATGAATTCTTAATAGGCAAGACTCTGCATCTCTTTTTACACCATTAAGCAAGGATTAATGTTTTTTACGCATATTCATTTCCACTGGGAGAAAAAAAACTACAAGAACTTCTCTTCCATTAACATGAGCTTTTTCAGTATGTTTTCACACCATTTGGGGATTTTTTTTTTTTTTCCAAAAGCACTCTGGCTTTATAGCTGGCTTGACTGAAACAAAATCTTGCTGTGAGCTTTTTAACATAAGAAGTTGAATATTTCTGAATCCTTTCTATCCTGTGCCCTTTACACCCACATATGAAGAAAACTCAATTGCTAGAGCAAGGCAGAATCCTTCCCCCACCCACCCTGCTGCTGACCCCTGCAGATATGACCAAGCTTCTCTGTTCATTAAAAAAAGAAGCTGAACCTCTGCTGCCACTCCTCCTCCCCAGCTGACTTCATGTCAGACTGCTGATGGGATGTGCTCAGAACCGAATCTGACTGTTCACTTCCATGGGAGCTCAATCCCACTCTCCATTTTGGTAAGTTACTAGAAGAAAGCAAAAATGGTGCAGTATGCAAGTAATATAAATATTAAAAGGGATCCAAAGCAGGGAACATCTCTCAGTTTTAAGACTGTACAGTATACAGTGTACACCATAAAAGTGCACACTACTAATAGCTGAAACAAAGCAATTTTACAGGTAACAGTAAGACAAAGAATCAGCTTTCAGCGTCTTTTGATTCTCTCTCAGAATATACAAGTTACAATAGATAGCATCAGCTTGAACTTTTAAAAGGGATAACTGGTTTAATTACACTGATGTTTTTTAATCTTTCTGAAGAACAATATACACAATTACTTCATGACTACAAAACACAGTATTACTTCTCTCCCCTATTACAATAGATCAAAATCAAGTTTTAGAAGCTCCAAAAGATCCTTATTTTTAACAGGTCCTGATGCTGACATTTTGGTATCAAATGAACACACAGAAAAATCACATTGTAAAAATTTTCACTTTGGTACTCTCCTCATTTTTCTCTTTCATGATTAAAGAGAATAAAAAGCAGTCCAAAAAGCAGTCCTCCTTCACAAAATGGGATAATGACTTTCTCTGTCAACTCTTGTCCCTTCTCTTAACATTTTATACTGTAAGGGTATAAAATGTTTTTATGTAAGGGTAAAAAAAAAAGATCTCAACATGCTGGCCATGTGGTAGTTCTCTGAGGCAAGTGGTGTGTTGGTTCTGTACCTGGTATACTGCTCAAAAGGTCAGCCTTTTCAGGCAGCTTTCAATTCCAGATGATTCTGGTTCTAAGTAACTAGGTCCTGATTTGCTACAATGGCAAACAAATGGAAATCTACCCAAGCTCAGTCACTGTAGGTGTTCACTGTCCCTGAAAAATCAGATAATTTTCTGTCAAGGTCACCCACAACCCACAGTAGCGGAAATTAAAGTGAGAGGGCATTGTCTTTGCCTTCTTTTTTCCCCTTTCTTTCCTTTTTTTTTTTTTTTAAGTACCTCCCCACTTTTGCAAAAGTATATAATCTAAATATAAAAAAAAAACCACACACACAGAAGCTTAAAATCTATATTCTCCTCCCCTCTATAGTCAGAGGAATGTAAACAGTATCTTCTGCACTCCAAGATTTCTCAAAACTGTCTGTAAACCTTGTTTCGTGTTTGCCCTTACATGAGAAACAATCAGTAAAAGAGCTTGAGATATTTAATGCAAGTGTTCCAAGTTTTCCTGCAGTGAAGGAAGTCACAGTATTTGACAGAATTCATGTGTCCTGCTAGGTAACAGTGAGAGAAGGCAGCACTGGCTGAGCCAGTAGCAGGCCAGTAGCATCCTCCACAGGAACAGCAGCACAGTAGACATCACAGAGTATGGCTGAGCAAGAACAGATTTGGCCAAATGAAAACTGTGCAGAAAAAAAGTATTGTTCCAGTTTTGGTATGTATGATTTCTAGGAGGAGTGTACAATAAGGGGCAGGGGAAAGGATACTGAGCGAAACAGAAAACATCCATTTGCAGTCAAAGTGAAAAGTTACAATAGAAGTGAAAAGATGGTTTTGTTTGAGGGTTATATGGCTGTTTTGGTTATTGCTTTTCTCCACATTTTACCCAGGTCAAGTTTTTTAAAAACCTAAACCCTATTTTGAAACAAAAGGTTCAAAAGGACTTTAAAAAACAAAGAAACAACAAAAAACCACACAACACTAACAGGGAAATTAAGTATTTCAGCTTTACAAAATGAATCATTTTAACATCTCCTAGACATGTATCTTTTCTTCTCACCAAAACCATATTCTGATTTCACACGTGATGTTTGTGTGTCCCCACATAATTCCAGTACTGAGTGCATTTACCCTTTGTCAGAATACTTTTGCAGGGTGTTACCTGGAGGTGAGGATGCCCACACACCCCAAGGACCTTTGTCTTAGCTTTGGAGGAAGAACAGCTTTCACGGAAACAAAGGCAGGGTCTTAGCCCAGCTGGTCTGAGCAGCACCACAGGTACCCAGCTCTATTCAGACTCCAGCAGGTCCTGGTGCTGGCCAAGAAGATACACTTTCCATGTTCCTATGCAGCTTTCTTAGCCCAGGAGGATCAATAGCTCGGGAGCTTTGCACAGTTCAAAATTCAGACAGTGCACTTAAGGTCAAGTTTGAAAAGAGCCACCACGACACAGATGCATATCTATCTCAAACTCAAGAGCAGCAGCTGTAAAGTGTTAAAAGAAAAGGCACAAAGAGACAACCCAGAGCTCTCAGTCTGCACAACTGTTCAGCACGTATCACTAAGCTCAGAGAAAGCACTTTGGGTTCATTTTTGTTGTTGACTTTCAGTGGGTTTCTGTCTGTGGATTTTTTTTATTTATTTTTTTAAAAACACATCAGCACTTTATCTGCTTTTTCTCCTCCATAGAAGCTAATGGAGTCCACTCTGGCACACAGCTGGGCTTTCTGTTTCAAAGCAAAAGCTTTTCTTCTGACTCTGCCATGATTTTTTTCTCCATGCCATGGCCAATCTCTGTCCAAGTCCTCTGATGTATCCTTGGCAAAGTGCTCAGCTCTGCAGGAGCCATGCCTGCACACGTGGCCTCTCCTGCACAGCGGCAGTCCTAGAACATAGCAGCCAGTTGGGCAAATGCACGAGATCCTCCTCATTTCTGGTTTTGCCAAAGGTTAACAGAGTCAGAATCAAGAAGAGACTGGATCAAAGTGGAAAAAAGGCAGGTGCTATGCCAAGTGTAGCTTAAGCAATAACTGAGATAGAAAACAGCTTCAGCCATTTGCTTCAGACATGAAATATACCTCATCCCTGGTCTCCCTAGAGCTAAAAAACAGGGGTGAGAGGGAGAAGGGTGTTGAAAATCATCTGTCTCATCAGACCCAATTACTTTACTGAACCTAGGGCCAAAAAACCAGAGAGCCTTTAAATTGGCCACTAAACCCACAGAACTGTGACAGTTTGCACCCATCAAAAATTTGGTCACAGATTGTTTCTGGTTTGCTGTATCTCTGCCTGCAGAGAAGCCTCTGCTGTGGTATGCATGATGAATGCATATCATCGCAGGATGGGGAGGAATCCAGCCACTCGGCACTGGACAAGGCAGGGAGAAAAAGAACATTTTAATTTCTTTTATGCTTGTTGGCTTTGAAAATATTTGTATTGAAATAATTATTGTTTTATTTAATAACACAGCTTCATAATTACAACCTTTAAAACAATGCATTTATTCTCCAGAGAATCAGAAAAAATGTGCATGCGGATCGAACTGCATTTATAGAATATCCAGACACATTTCTGAAAAGGCAAGCAGAGGGAGATATTTGTGGATTTTTTTTCTTAAATGCTTTTGCACAGAGGCAGCAAAAATCACTTCAGTACTTTGTGTAACAATAATAATTAGCTCTTATGTAATCCAGCATAGAAACCCTGCATGGATACTGGCACAGCAAATTAATCAGTCGTCCCTGTGGTCTAGATGAGCTCAAGAAAGATCCAGTAATGCAAAGACTGTGGCCAGCTCAGAAATCCCTCTGTGACCACATCTACAAAGTGGGACCTGGCTCCTGGTGTGGCGCTGGTGGGAACGCCCTGCCTTGTTCTGATCACGTACTAAGACAAAAGTCAAAAGGTTCATGTCGTTCTCCTTCCTGGCACCTCGGAAAGAAATCCAGGTGTGTGAACCCAGGCATATCTCCCGTGTCACACATCATTCCTCAGAGGGGACAAAGACTTCAGAAGACACCACACACCTGCTGCACAAGTTTCCACCTGCTGTTAGAGGGAGACTGAGAAAGGTACAGGGGAAACACTTTACAGCAGGACTACTTGAAAGTCTAGATGCCAACCAGTGTAGCTATCAGAGGTACATGAGGTCCCCCACATTCCTTCCAGATAAGGTATTTCTAACTTCACAGAGTGCTCTCTTGATTTAAGCTGAGAATAATTGCTTCTGAGCGGTGCTATGCAATGCCCTTGCACAATACCCAGGACAAGGATGGACCTGAGACCACAAGCTCCTCTTGTACCACAGAGCTTGTGCTAATTAACCTTGTGGATACCACTCAGTCCCACACTGCCAGAACTGCCAGGGGTCCGTGAAAGACTTTGTTCACAATCAGCTAAAATCCAGCAACATTTACAACCCAAAATGCCTCCCTCAGAACAAGTGGGTTTGCACCTCAGTTTATATTTCTTTAGGGTCCATTTGACCTAATGCTGTAACAGATGGAAAATAGGATTTTTCTTCCTCCAGCACTGTGCCCAAAAGCACCAGGCAGGGATGGGGTGAAATTACCAGGGCAGTTCCTGAATCAGATCTCATAAACCCAGATGGACCCAGACTGTCTCTCTACATAAGTACACAGAATGCTAGCATACTTGGAATGTCTCAGAGTTTTCTGCTACTTAGACAATCCCAACCCACTGTTATTCCAGATGATGGAGCACTGTCTCCCTATTCAAAGTTTTTTGGGGTTTTTTGTGGTTTTGGGGGGGTTTTTTGCATGTTTTCTCTTCCCCTTCTCACAACCACACTGTGTTTCCTGCTGTATTGGGTGGGTCTGGCTGGGATGGAGTTAATTTTCCCCACAGCAGCCCTCACAGTGCTGTGTTTTGTATGAGTAGCTAGAAAGGTGTTGATCACACCCCAGTGTTTTGGTTACTGCTGAGCAGAGCTCACACACCATCAAGGCTGTCATTCCAACAGTCAGCTGAGCGTGGGGAAGGTCTTGGGAGGGGACACAGCCAGGACAGCAACCCAAACTGACCAAAGGGATATCCCAAACCATATGATGTCTGCTCAGGAATAAAAACAAGGAGAAGGGACGGGAAAGGGAGGGCATTAGTTACTTACGTTTGTCCTCCGGGGTAACCGCTATGCGTACCGAAGTCCTGCTTCCCACGAAGTGGCCAAACATCTCCTGCTGATGGAAAGTAGGGAATAAATATTTTGTTCTTTTGCTTCTGTGCTCACAGCTTTGCTTTGTTTCTACTAAACTGCCTTCTGTCTTGACCCACGAGTTTGGGGCTTTTGTTCCATCTTATTTTCTCCCCTCCACATCCTGCTGAGGAGGGGGCTGATAGAGTGTCTTGGTGGGCACCTGGCATTCAGACAAGGTCAACCCCACACCTGCTCATTATTTGACACCATTTTGTCCATATCACATCAGCAACACTGCTTTTGGAGATAGTGTTAACTGATTTGGTGGTTGCTTGGTAAATCTACATAATCTTTATACCAAAATAATTCCTATTTTAAGATAGAAAAAAATTCTTCATATGCTAAAGAGAATATTGGACACTTCTTCTCTCTGATCCAGCCGAGCTCTCCTTTTGCCAAAAGCAGGAAAGAAGGGATCCATAGAATACAGATTTTTTCCTCCTCTCCTCCTTTCTTTTGCCATTTATTCCTATAGAGTTAACTCTCTCTTGTGCTGATTTCTAAAACTGATAAAGAAATGTTTCCATTCTCAGCAATGTTAATGCTGGCAGTAAAAGCACATATTTGTGCACCCCTGACTGCTCCCATCCTTTTCCTGGTCAAAAGGCAGTATTTACCAGAAAATTCATGAACTTTCAACAACATGCTCTTATTGAACTGGAGGCTGCTGGAACCATCAGAGCATGGGGACTTGGGCTCACTGATTCAAAGTTAATCTTCACAGTTCATCATATCCCAGCTAGCTGAACAGTGTTGAAGTGTTCAGACCAGCCTGGCTCACTCCAACCTTATAGCAGAAAACAAGAGCCACACTGCTCTGTCTCCATAATAGTGGTAAAGACCTTTTCCACACACCAGTGTGTATTTCATGACTCCTTAGTTCAACACCTGTGCCTATACATCAGCCTAAA
Organism: Antrostomus carolinensis; assembly: GCF_000700745.2. Lineage (NCBI taxonomy): Eukaryota > Metazoa > Chordata > Aves > Caprimulgiformes > Caprimulgidae > Antrostomus > Antrostomus carolinensis. Next base: position 13,184 of record NW_010309316.1, read on the forward strand.
ACCTGAAATAAAAGTTTGTCTGTGTGCCTACAGTTATTTTATCTATGACTGAACCACCAAACAACTGCTAGCTTACTCCTGTGCATCCTGACATGGTAAACTTGCCATTTGAAAGTAATTTGGGTACTTGATGAACCACAGTACACCAGTTTCCAGCTTCTGCATAGCACAGGTAGTGTGTCAAATTATACATTACAACTACCCATGGTACCTCTCATCTATAGCATCACATTGCATTATGTCAGGTTATATTATGTCAGGCCACGTAATTTTCTCTAAAAGAAACTCACGTCAGGTGGAATTGCAATGATAACTTCCATTTTTTTTTATTTCACTTAATATGAATGGCCCATCTGTAATAGCAGTGACCTCCTCCTTCCCCTTCCATTTCTGAGGACCCCTCAGAGATTTTTGTTTTCTTTATACAAATACCAGACACAAATATGTAATTTCTCATCTCAAAATGCATGCTGCCAGTTTAATAAGGGCCCTGTCATCCAGTCCCCCCCAGGAACATCTCCTGAAAGAGCAATAATATTAATATTTTCTGTTTTACAGTGCATCCACATCTCGTCCAAGTGGATCACAGCACTTTGCAAACATGAGCTTTCCAATAGACCTGCCTGAAACAAAGGTTGGCTTGCAAATGTGTTGGGGCAGATGCCCTGCTCGCTTGTCCACAGGGCAACGCAGAATACACCCATACTGCCTGAAGCCACTACAAGTGTGGATTTGGTGGGAGATCTGAGAACTAGTTCATGCCCCACCTGCATACTGCAGTTTTTTCATGTTTATTCTTTTCCAATGCCTGTGTTATATTGTCAGGACATTGCATAAGGGACCAGTTTTATACTGGGCATCTGGCATAAAGAGGTGTAATCTGGGTACCTGACACACAGTAATACACTAACTTGGTATTGCTGGAAGTACCAGGCCGTGAATACGTGTGTGTGTGTGTGTGCCTACAAGAAAGCTGGGGAAGGACTTTTCATAAGGGCAGGTAATGACAAAACAAGGGGAAATGGCTTTAAGCTGAAAGAGGGGAGGTTTAGATTAGATATTAGGAAGAAGTTCTTCACTGTGAGGGTGGTCAGACACTGGAACAGGTTACCCAGAGAAGCTGTGGATGCCCCCTCCCTGGAAGTGTTTAAGGCCAGGCTGGATGAGGCTTTGAGCAACCTGGTCTAGTGGAAGGTGTCCCTGCTGATGACAGGGGGGTTGGAACTGGATGATCTTTAAGGTCCCTTCCAACCCAAACCATTCTATGATTCTATATACACACACATATCTTGATTGAAACAGGCATCTGCCCAAAATTAACCATGCACATAATCTGCTTTTTCCTCCATCTTTTTTATAGATGATCACACCTGCAGCCAGGCTGTAGCTATCCTTAAACTGAAGGCCTCATAGTCATAAAGCAGTAGAAGAGGAAGTGTGGCTCCTTTTTCCACAAGGTCTGTCTCATCTTGAAATTCTATGATGAGCTTCTTAATAGAATGCAACTGCTGACTCCAAAAAAGTATGAGACGCCTATGCAAAAAGCAGTTGTCTACACCAATGAAGGGGAACCCCAAAGGGGTAATGAGATCTCAACAGCTGGCATCACCTACCCTCCATGTGGCACACCAGACATCCCAGCCTGAGCACCTGGGCACTGTGCTAGCAAGCATATGGGGGAAATCCATGAGAAAACGAGAGTGACTGATCAACTGTATTTAAGTTAACTATTACCTTAATCTTCAATAAGGTCTTGCACTGAGTTCTGCTACATTAATTTCATGCATAATTGCTAAAAGCTTCAGACTGTATGCTCAGTATGCTTATTGTACTGACAACTCAATAAATTTCCTACTTGTAATATTTTCCAGTAATACATAAATTTTATCCCTTATGAAAACATACTGTGAAGAAAGAGAGGTTACCGCTGGTTTTATCTACTGTAATAAGACGCAGAATTCAAGTGAAAAATGCAGAGTTTATTACAGCTCAGATATTAAATAGTTTCAGTATTTTAAAGGAATATATTTTTGTATGAATTTCATTCTACAAAATTCGTTATTTAATTAAGGCCCTGTTGCTTGTTGTCGTGGTTTAACCCCAGCCAGCAATTAAGTACCACACAGCCACTCCCTCATTCCCCTAGTTTTTACTAATTATCACTTGAGGGTAGTAGATTAAATGCATTCTCTATTCACAGAAATGACTTCTCATCTAAGAAAGAGTCCCAGAACTAAAATAAGAAGAAAAACTAAAACTTATTTTTTACAGCTCTAACCAGTGAATATTTGGGACCAAAAGCTAAATTTATGTTTTACAAAGGATGAAATATACCTTCCATTATATATATATATATATATATGTGCACTGGGATCCCACTGCAATCAAGAGCACAGGATATAAATCATTTGGAGAACTCCACTATGAAGTGCAAATTTGAAATTACAGTACACCAAAACAAGACCTATGCTTTTGGATGCCTTTCAGAAAAACTAAATGTGAAAGATTAACATGAAAACTAGAACTGTGCATTTCTTCGTTCATTTAAAGCTTTTTTCTACACAGCCACGATAAAGCCAGGCTTATAAGCAGCATGCGTACAGAACAAGAGATGAACTGATCCCCAATGTAAGAAGGCTTTAAGTAAATAAATAAATAAGAGGACAACAGCTTCAGACAAGAGACTCTCAAAAGGAAATGGCAGCAGATCTGCAGAACCCATGATTTTCCAGGACTGATATAATAATGATAATAAAAATAATAATCAGTATCTTGATACATTTCTATAAAGCACAATAACCAAAAACTCAGTCTAAATTTTCAGGCTTGATATCCCACCTTAGCAGATACTGAAAAAGACATAATACAACATTTTATATTTAAAAAAACCAACATAGCCACTGCTTTCAGACCTCCATTCTCAAGCATTGGGATGCAGGACCAACCTCACCCCTGTAGGCCCCCATGAGCACTCTCCAATTAACACTCTCAAGTGTTTAGACACAATCCTGAAAACCACCCTTGACAGACCCCTGAGTATATAAAGAAGCCATTTCACACTGGGAGTGGGGTTTGGGTTGTCTACCTTGAAATCAAAGGGTTGTGGTCAACAGCTCAATGTCCGAGTGGAAACTGGTGACCAGTGCTCTCCCTCAAGGGTTGGTATTTGGGCCGGTGCTGTTCAACATCTTTGTCGAAGACATGGACGGTGGGATTGAGTGCACCCTC
>NW_010309317.1:0-1467 GCF_000700745.2 Antrostomus carolinensis
GGAGCAGCCTGCGCCTCTGGCACTGCCACACAGCAGGGACAAGGACAAGAGGGGACAGGGAGGGAGATAGGAATGGGGAGAGGAACAGGGATGGGGATAAGGGTGGGAATGCAGACAGAAATGGGAAGGAGGACAAAGATAGGGGTGGGAATGGGAACTGGGACAGGAAAAGAGATGGGGATGGGGATGAGGATGAGAACAGGGACAGGAATGGGGATGAGGACAGGGACAGGGACAGGAATGGGGGTGGGGACAGCAATAGGGATGGGAATTGGGACAGGAACGGTGATGAGGACAGGGATAGGAATGAGAATGGGAGTCAGAATTGAGGTAGGGATATAGATGGAGATGGGGATTGGGACTGGAATGGGGATGGGGACAGGGATAGAGATGGGAATCGGGACAGGAACAGGGATGAAGACAGGGATAGGGTGCCGGGTAGGTGGTGAGTGCCCACCCCAGGCCTGTGGGCAGGAAATGAGGAGGCAAAAACCAGCTCAGGGGAGCTGGGACAGGCGGGCAGCTGCCCTCAGCAGTGACGTGAATGTGGCCCCATCAGTGCTTCCCATCCCTGGTGCTGGGGGAGAACTCATGGTGAGGGGAAGGGTCCAAGGGTATGAAGGGGAGATGTGGTGACCCACCCCTCAGAGAAGCTTGGAGGTGTAAAGAGGCTGGGGGCCAATTAACCTCACTGGTTAATTAGGACAGGAAGCCACAGGCTTAAACTGTAGCAGGGGAAAAGGAAGTTACAGGGAAGGCTGATTTATAACGATGGGGACTTGGGAGAGTCAGGCCTTAATGGCTCAGTTCTGGGTTAATGATACACTGGTTGGGGCCGGGAACCTTTCCATGCCAGGAGCCAGGGCTGATGGGGACAGGGAGGGGATGGTGGGGACCCAGATGCACAGCCCTGGTTCCTTTGCAGGTCTCTGGGACCCCCACACCCATTCTGGGGGCGGCTGATCCTGGGAGGATGGCTTGGGGCAGGGCTGGGCACCCCATCTGCTGCCTGGCATCACCCCACTGCAGCTCCAGGGAGCACCTGCAGCCACCCCAGCACCAGGCAGGTAACGGTGGGGGCTGAGAGCAGCCTACGGCTGTGGCTGCCCCAGTTTAATTCCCTGCCAAATGTGTGTCACCACCCTGAGAACTGCAACCGGGGGCCGGGAGGCTGTGCTGGAGCCTGGTGGCCCGGGAATGCCATGAGCCTGATGGGGCCGAGTGACCTGCCACCACCGAGGCGCCGGCACAGGGGACAGGGTGCCCCAAAGCATCGCCCAACCCGTCAGCTGTGAGGAGAGAAAGTGAGACGGGAAATTCAGGACAGCCTTTGTGTTTGGACCAGACCACCAGAGACTGGGGCTCCGAGGGGAAAATAAAACCTCTCCTTAGAAATTCTTTTATCCCAGGAAGCTCCCGCGTATCGTGTTTCTGGCCATTTATTTGTACTGCTGGCTGGGGCCACTG
>NW_010309317.1:1554-2665 GCF_000700745.2 Antrostomus carolinensis
GTTATGAGAAGCTGGTGACAAACTCCTCATTTTTCAGAGAAGCATGAGGGTGAAGGACAGAGCCTGCTTATTTCAGAGGAGCCATCCCTGGGACAGGAGGTGGCAGCAGGGGTAGATCACAGCAGGGCTGGGAGCAGACACCCTTTCTGCCTTCTTGAGACCCAGTGGGTGCCTGTGGGACAAAGTGGCCCTGCCTGGTTGGAGACCCTGCCCTGCAAACTGTCCCCTCTCCCTGCGGTGGAACTGAGGGGATGGAGGGGCACTCAGACTGAACAGGGGGCTGCACTCAAGAGGAATTTCTCCAGCAGCAACGTCTGCTTGTAGGTGTCTACTGCTCTCCATCCCATGGCCCTTGTGCCGGGCCAGCCCTGGCTCTCCCATGTCCTGCTCCTGCCCAGGGACCCTGGCTCAGAGGCACAGGGACCACACTGGGGGATGATGTCCCAGGCCCACCCACCCACATGATGGGTCTAAAATCAGGCCACCCTCTCCTTCAGCAGCCCTTTTTGTTCTTTCTCAGCATCCTTAATGCCTCGTTACTCTGTGTGGGAGGACGGTAGCAGAAGGAGAGGTGGCAAACTTGTGGATGAGAACTGAGGCCCATGGTGAGGGGCATGGGGCCAAGCTCCGTGGTGTTTGCAGGGGGGGGCTGTACCGGTAGCCAGGGAAGACGCAGCTCCTGCCTTTGCAGGCAGCGCCCCAGAGACCCCCAGTCTGGTGGGAGCAGAGCAGGGGAGCTAAGGCACGTGCCTGGCATCTGAAGGGCTCCAAGGTGCCCAACTCAGGGCAGGAAGGACCAGGACAGAGATATGGGGCTCAACTGCACAGCACCCAACAGTCCCACCCAACGCAACCTTGGAGGGAAATGGAGGGAAATGGGCAAATGGGGGAAACGGTGCTGGGCAGGGGTCTCCCAGGTTCTGGAAGATCCCAGAGCAGAGGGATACTGGGGGAAAAGGTGCTGGGCAGGGGTCATCCAGGGGCTGGAAGATCCTGGAGCAGAGGGATGCAGGGGACTGGAGCCAGGCAGGGGTCACCTGTGTCCCCTGGGCTGGGGTCGTTGAGGGGGTAACCGGGGTGAGGGGCGGCAGAAGGAGCGGGGTGGGGCCGG
>NW_010309318.1:0-3903 GCF_000700745.2 Antrostomus carolinensis
GGTAGCGGGGCACGGACGGGCCCGGTGGGGTCGGGAGCCGGGCCCGGTGCGATGGAGAAGCTACAAACGCTGCTGGATCATGAGAGGCGAAGTGGCCCGGAGCCGTGCCCGTGTGGCCGTGGTCCAGACTGGGCACGGACGTGGCGGAGCTCCCTGGGTCACCGGCGAATTCTCCCGAGGTGGCAGTCGGTAACGTTTAAGATGCTTTTCTCCTGTAGTGCAGTGGGTGCCAAGGGTTGGTACTGCAGCGTTGGGTGTCTGCATCGGTTGTGTTCTCCAGTCCTGAAGATTCAAACGTCTTTCTGTCCTCCAGCAATTGACTGACCTTCCCCTCTGGCCAAAGGCCCCATAGTTAAATGGGGGTTACACGGCTGCTACATTTCCTTTAAATTCTGAAGGACTTGGTAATAATTCTCCATACCATATCACTTATCCATGTACAATGATCTTTTTACCTTCTGTGTTTCCTGGAATCCAAGAGCCATGTGCTGTCATAATTTCACCATTGGCCACCATTAGCCATTATGGTATAATTGGCAACCACCAGTTTTAAAAGACAGTTTACAATGATTTTTCATTAATTGGAAAAGAATTCCATAGCCCAAAGAGTTGGTTTTGTTTCAGTTAAATCTTAGCATCACGTCAAAACAAAGATCTTTTCTACAAAGTTGAATGAAAGCTGCTCTTTTTGAGAGAGGACAGAGGCTGCAGTGCTGTTTAAAATGGACATTGTGCGTAGCGAAGTGCCATGAAAGTTGCAAAAGCTTAACTCAGATTGGTTTTAGGCAGCTTTACATCAGCATAATTTTCAACTGGAAGGAATTAAGGAGACAGGTTTAATGAACATATGGAGTAATTACATAAACAGGAGTCTTCAGCCAGGAAAAGAGGGGTGTCAGGAGCAACACAGAGCAGGGAACAATCGCTCCCCGTTTATTCGAATGCAAGAACAGGCATAAAATGAAATGAGGTGGGGTGGGCTCAAAATAACCCCCCCCTATTTTCTCATGCCATGTAATTAAGCTGAGGAACACTTTGCCCCAGAATGTTATGTGGGGCCAAATTTAAGAGTTAAGATAATTTGATGGATGAAAGATCATGATGACTTCTCTGGTGCTTCCTAGTGTGACCGCTGGTTGCTGCTTCTAAATTTGTCCCATCAGATCTGTGGGAAATGAAGAGCTGATTCTATGAAGACACAGTAGGAACAAAACACACACACACACACACACACCAAAAAAAAATGAGAGAGAGCAGAGTAAGAAAGGAGTTTGAGCATTTGTCCTTTTTTGCATATTCACTGAAGCATTTAATATCTGTATATGGCTGAGTTGTGTTCAATTTAGCTTTTAAAGACCACTTGCCCCGTTTCAAAGAGGGAACAATAAATAACAAAATAAAGTATTTTTTTTGGGGGGGGTGTTTTGTAATAGTAGGAATTCTTCTTGCTTTAGTTAATTCAGTCCAAGGCTGTACTTGCAGTGGGTGCTGAGACAGATTTGTCTGTGAAGTCAGTCATAGTTGCAAAAGGCTTCCAGTTTCAGTATGGGAAGGCTTCCGTCTAACCAAAAGTGATTTTGCTGTTTTTGCAAAAGGACACGTGTTCTCTTGAAAATCATCATTTTCCCTGAGTCTATCAGATACTCAGATTAGAGTCTGTCATTCTTGTTCTTGCCTATTGACCTCAATAAATAGTAATGTGGAAAGAACAGAGAAAATACAAAAATCAAGGTGCTCTATAGCTTCAGGTATGAGGTTGGAAGATTATTTTCTTCTGTTTATGGTGCAGAATGAAGACAGGAAAAATCAGACAAGCTTACCTTTTCTACTAGCTACTGCCATGATCGTCATGACAATGATTTTTTGTTTTCCCTTTTACTAGGGAAGCAGTTTGTACAATTTGTAAAGGAAGATATATAGGGCTAGAGGGCTTTTTTGTTTGCTTGTTTAAAAAAAAATTGCTTTAATGCTGATTAAACCAGTGATACAATAATAAGTCACACGAAGAGCCTGGCTCTACCTTCCCTATAACCTCCCACCAAGAAACTGAAGCCAACAAAAAGATCTCTCCCTTTCCTTTCCCTTTTAAGACCAAACAAACCCCTCCCTTGGTCTCTCCTTGTCTTCCATCTGCTCTCTATTCTCCATCCTCCATCCGCTCCAACTTGTTAATCATCTTGGTGGCCCCTGACTGGAATTGCTTGAGGGTGTCAGTATAATGTACTGGGGAACTCCACACGACTGGTTTCATTCTGTGTCTTGGTAATACTTCTCCAAAGTCAACTGTTATAAATAGAAAATAACTAGTGTGGTTGCTGAAAATGAACGTGGTACTTTTTATCCTGGCTTGTCATTACTGAAGAACATGGTTGACATAAGCTCTAGAAAATATCAACTAATCCCTAAATCCAAATGCAGGATTTTCCGTTTGCTGGTTTTGGACATTGGATTTCCACATGAAATTTTGTGTGTACCACTGGCCCCATATCTGCTGTAAGGGGCTAAGACAAAACAATCAACCATTTGAAGCCAAAATTATTTTTAAAAAATTGTTAATAAAGGATGTTAATAAATCGCTAATAAAGGATATTACTGCCTTCCTGTTGTTAAAATAGAACTGTGTAATGTTTCTGAACAGGGCATTTAAATAAATAAAAAAAAAAAAGAGTGCTTCCTGCAAATCAAGAAACCGTGTTCCCGTGGAGATGCAGGAGCTTGATTTGGCAAGATGAAGCAATCAGCCGTTTGAAGTTCCTAACACGTGAGGCATAGGTCAAGCATGTTTTTAGGAGTGTTAAATGTTTCCCACGTGGGAAAATATAAATTAGAGGAAGTAATTTTTGTATTCTGGGAAGGCTTTGATGCCTTTGTTGAATTAAGAACGACACAATAGTACCATATAGATCTCCATCCAGATGTGCTTGTCCCCCCGCAAAGGTAGGAGCTCGTTCCTGACTGCCTTGTCTTCTCCACAGATGTCTCTCCCGTTGTGGCAGGCCTCATCGGTGCTACTGTCCTTGTGGTGTCTGTCTCAGTAACAGTGTTTGTGTGGACATGCTGTCACCAGCAAGCAGAAAAGAAGCACAAAACCCCACCGTATAAATTCATTCACATGTTGAAAGGCATCAGTATCTATCCGGAGACCTTGAGTAACAAGAAGAAAATTAACCGAATCCGGAGAGACAAGAACAGCACTCCTAAGGAGACTGGAAGGGGAAACCTCTTGGTGGATGCTGCTGAATCTGGTTTAATAGGCTCCGACAAGGCTCCAGATGAGCCAAATGCAGCCCCCCATGTCGACCAGCTCCCAATAAAAGTAGATTATGGAGATGAACTAAGTCCAGATCAAAGCCTCACTCCAGGAGGAAGTAAAACCTCCTCCCCATCTTCTCCAGGGGATGATGTCATGTTGGGTGAACTGACTTTCTCAGTGGACTACAACTTCCCTAAAAAAGCGCTGGTGGTTACCATTCAGGAGGCTCACGGGCTGCCAGTGATGGATGAGCACACTCAGAGCTCTGACCCTTATATCAAGATGACAATTCTTCCAGATAAAAGGCATCGAGTGAAGACTCGTGTACTTCGCAAGACGCTAGACCCAGTCTTTGATGAAACCTTCACCTTCTATGGGATCCCCTACAGCCAGCTCCAGGATTTGGTGCTTCACTTCCTCATCTTGAGCTTTGATCGCTTTTCTCGAGATGATGTTATTGGAGAGGTCATGGTGCCCCTTGCAGGGGTGGATCCAAGCACTGGAAAGGTTCAGCTGACCAGGGAGATCCTCAAAAGGAACATACAAGTAAGTCACTTCATGTAGTGTGAGACAAGTCTCCTTGCGTCACACTACATGTGTGCACAAAAGAACCAATCCCAGTTAATCATAGAATGGTTTGGGTTGGAAGG
>NW_010309319.1:0-11316 GCF_000700745.2 Antrostomus carolinensis
GCCCCGAGCAGCAGCGCACGCCCGGCGATGAATATTTACACCGGGAGCGGAAAAAGCCGCCAGCCCGGCCCCGCGGCCGGCACAACCCGGGTGCCCGCAGCACCTTCCACTGCCCCGCTCCATCCCCCCGGAAGCGGCTCGGCTGCCTCATCCCCCTAACCCTGCAGCAGCCACAGCGAGGGGGAAAATCCCATTTTCCGCTCTCCTTGCATTACGGTGCTTCTTAAACCCACCCGATGAACTCCCTACTTCAGTATTTTTTTTTCTCCAATCCTCTCCTCAATTTTTTAGCAAGTACTTTTGGGGACTAATTTATGAAGTTGTTTCAAGAGAGCAATCTCAAACTGGCATGTATTATAGGTGCAGTCTGAAAAAAACCATGCTGTTCATCCATTTCTTACCTATTTACAAGAACTACTCAGATGACTTTCACCATATTAACATAATCAGCACACACACAAAAAAATCTTACTCTCAGCCTAACCACATCACAAAACAAGAATAAAACTCTTGTTCTGTAATTATATGTCATAAACTACGAAAAGTCCAGATCACATTAGACTTCACAGCCACATTCAAAAATCCAGTAGCACTCACCAACCCATTCAGGAGCACGGAAAACATGCTACTTACTTCACAGAACAATGACTTCTCCCCACTCTCATTTCATGCAGCAGTATCATTTAGCTGTGGTTGCAAGAAAATACAGCCTATACCAGATCTTTATGAAGACATTTTATCTCAGGAAGGTTGGATACCTTTTAGTAGTTGGCCCATTTAGAGATTGTTGATACAGACAGTGCCTTACAGAAAGTCATACACAAAACATACCATTTCATTAGTCACTGACATTCAAGCTTCCTGTATATTTTATCTCAGTTTGCTTTCCAAGTATTTTTCTTTCCTGGAACATTTACTTCTACAAAAACACTACAGTTTACATAGTTATCTGAAAAAGCAGTTTCAAGTTCTCTTAATTGAGCAACCACCTAGCCTTTGAAAAAAGTACCCAGATGATTTTCTAAGAAATAGTTATTCAATACGTATGGGAGGAATGGGAAGGGTAAGAGGAATATTTATCAAGCTGGTAAAGACAGTATGTTTAAAAGTTTTGCTTACAACAAGCAGAAGCAACAACCCCAAGCCAATTCCCATGAGGGCTGGCAGAGACAGTATTCAGGAGCCACCAGTTGTTTTTACAGGCCAACTAACAGTGTTTTAGTGAGAAGCAGCTGCCTCTAGATGACAGGCATACCTACCCACCATAATGCCCCAGAACAGCCTCCCCACACTGGGCTGCTGCAGCACAACCACAGAGATCCTTTTCACACCTGATATTCTTCAAATTCAGTAAAAGCAGAACAGCATGCTGGCACTCTAGCTTTTAAGCTTACTGTCCTAAGCCAGCCATAGATACACACAGCTGAGCTCTCAGCATATTTGTGGAAGAGCACCCCAGAAATTGACACATCTAGTCTAATAAAACACTAAATTTAGAAAATACAATATTAGAAATTCTACCAAACAAAACCCACCTTGAAGCATGCTACTCATCTATAGGTTTGATCTTGTATTCTTCCACAAATTCCAGTAGAGACACGAGATACATATGGTAACAGGGCATTGCTAGTCTGAACATAAGAGAATACAGTAGCAGAGAGATATACATAGGACTTTATCCTAAGCTGTATAGTCCACCACCATAAAGCAGCTGTGCTTAAAATACTACTAATACCCTTGCAGTTTTAATACTGTGCAAAATGACTAATAAGATAAACAGACTGTATTTTAACCCACCTTCTGCCACAAACAGGATAACACTTATTAAAATAATAATTAAAAAAAAGATAAGGTCTTGATAAGAATGGATTTCATCCAACACAAACTTTAGGAATAATTCCTGCATATTTCACAGAGCAGGAAATCCCAGCCAAGCGTGGTTCATCTCAGTATCAAGTCAACTACGCATCAGTTCAGTGGCACTTGCCAGTAGACATTCAGAACAAAGCTGAGGTCAGTTCTTGATGCTTGCCATGCATATTAAGGAGCTGATAAGATGTACCATCTGCAGTATTAATTTATGTGTAGCTTCCCTTTTCTGATGTTTAAAGACAAATTTTATGAGTAAAACTACGTAAAGTCTATAACACACCTAGAAAAGCTGAAAGCATCAGATGCTAACAATTCCATTATGATTTTAAAACAAAATCAGTGCAGATCATAAAGCTGTGTAACATTTTATTCTAGAACCCTAACCAAGAATACAACCAGCTTATAAAAAGTGTCCTAAAACATTTACGAAACTGAAGGCTATTACACACTTTCAAAACAAAGATGGGATGAAAGAACATACAACGTATATCATGCAGCATCACTTAACCTTTTCTCTCCAACAGATCCAAAATACTTTCTCACAGAAATGTTAAATCAGTGAGACTATCAGTAGGAAGCAACCAAAGGCAGTACAATAACAGCCAGTTATGCCAGTTTTAGTGAACTTAATCAGGCGATGTAGGATGAGGCAGATGTGTACTCTAGCAGTTTTACACTGATTTCCTGATCTTTATCTTCGTATTTTTCCAGTATTATCAACTATTCCTCCCGTTTCAGCCCCATCAGCTGGCTACTTGGTTCTACTCATTCACTTGTTAACAGCATGCACACCTCTAGAAGGGGTCTTCCATACCTTCCTCTCACTAACGTGGTGGTGGAAGTGGTTATGTTGCCTGAACATCCTGCACAGGCAGCACTGCCACTAGCGTGGTTAGAGCAGCAATCTCCACAGATCCTAGTGCTCCAGACACATTGTTTCTCACGGCTTCTCCGTGGTAAACAAAATTTCTTTGGCCATTTCAATAGCATGTGCTTCAAAAGGAAGAAGCTGTTTCCCCTATAAAGTAAAACAAAGCCACACTCTTCATTAAAAGGCATCTGAAGTGGGAAACTTTGCATAGAAAATATGCTTAAAGAGTCATGTTTTAAGAATTATCCAGCAGAGACAAAAGGATTCACCTTTGAGCAGCATGAGTGTTAATATTAATCCCATTCCCAGTCCATACTGATCTTCATTATTTTAACCCCTGTTCAGTTCCTATTGGTAGGAAACTCCTCCTCCTTTACTCAACGTCACTGGAATATTTACTAAAGCTCTTCAGTTCCTGATGCATCTGTTCTCTTCCCCTCTACCCCCAAGTCCCACTACTTCTTTAGAATTAAAATTCTAACTAAAAAAGCTGTAACAAAAAAGAACAAGTAAATAGGATGTCTTACTGAGGCCATGTTGTAAATATTCAGAGCTAACATGCAAAGAGAACGCACTGATACTTGTGACTTTTCTGCACAAAGCATCAACGCAACATATCAAAAAATCACTTTGCTAACACAGAAGTTATGCCTTCAGCAACTGGTCATCACAGACATTTCCTCAGATACTACTCTTAACCAGCCTCCCTGCCCCTCCAAATCTGCAGACAAAGCTTTCTGCCGAACTTGCTGACCTGCCTGAAAGCCTGAGCAGGCCATGGTTTGTTTCACTTACGTTGTTGGGCTAGTGCCCTGGCAGGGAACCAAGGAGAACAATACCTGGCAGGGGAGAAGGGCGTCCCACCACTCTCAAAAAAGTGTGCTGACTGCAGCAGCTCTTCCTGCACCTCTCCTTCCCCTGACCCTCGGAAGAAACCACCACCCCGCCATGGTACTGACTGTACTGAGGAAATGGGCTAATACTCGCCACCCTCAACTCGTCGCTGAAGCTCTCTCTCTGCCCGTTCCTCCCCCATTATACCCAACAACAAGACGATACTTGCACAGCACCCTGAGAAAGAAGCTTAATTTATTCCAGCACAGAGAAGTGTGAAACATGCCCTAGAAATCCTGAAGGCTCATCAGTGGGCACAAGGAATCCCTGGATGCACAGCACCATTAAGAGGCTAAACTAGCATAAGCAGTCACCTGCTTGTAGTCTCTCTAAAGAAGTTCACAGTCTAAAATGGACTTGCCTAGCAACCTGGTTCTTTGGGATCTTAATGGGAAAAAATTACTAACTTCACAGGATACACAATGTAAAACAGATGACATGGCACATGTGCAACCAGAGATTCTGTATTTCAGATACATTCTTTTTTTTATTATTATACCTCAGAAGAAAATCCAACTTGTTTTTTTTCCCTAGGAACAAAAAAAAGTTGCACTCAGCCATAGGTTTGGAAAACGAATTGATGACTGCTGAGAGAAAAGTGTAAGTACCCCATGGTTACTGGGTACTACATACCTGGACAAAGAGAGATTGGATGCCTTCCCACAAAACGAAAAATGGTCACACCAAGATAAATGTGTGTAGGGGGAGCTGAAGAACCCCTCTTACTGCTCTTAAAGAAACAAAGCTTTCCAGAAATCTTCTCACTAAGACTATTTTGTTCACCTTTATTCTTAACGAGTTCTTCCATTCAGAACACCCATGGAAGTGTCATTAGTATTTCACATATGAGGAGTGCTTCCTTCCCCGTGTATTCATCTGTCTCCACTGATTCATATACAGCTCTTCTCCAAGTTATCCCTGAGAACACCCCCATACTATCCCATTACATCTTTGCATTTTGAGTCAACATAATATAGTAATACCATCAGATAGCAACTTTAAATAGTTCTGGTCACAAAGCTAACATTAAAAGGTAATGCAATAATAACTAGCAAAAATAACTAGCCAGGCCAATTTAACAAGGAAGAAAATATATTAATACAAGCAAGTTAAGTATAAACATTTTATTTGGTCAGAATAACACTGAATTGTTAAGAACAGCTGGAGAATTTTAATTACTCTTACAACTCAATTATACCATTTACAAGGAGCCTTTATAAAAATCTCTCTTCCAACCTTGGTACAGATATGCATGCAGATGAAGCATAACTGCATATGGCTTCAGCTGCATGCTTATAGCTACGTTCATCCCACCCTGAACTGGATAAGCAGAAAAAGGAACATGTAATGAACATGAAGTCTTCCAAAGTCCAACTACCTAGCCAAGTCCAAGAGGCACTCTTCTGTATTTGTGTTCACCCAGGTTTACAGACATCCTTAACTGCCTACTTATACATGAAGTTTTTGTACTCAGTAGTACAAAGGTAGCCATGTAAGGTGCACTTCTAAAACAATTTAAACTTAAAAACTGGCTTCTGTCTCAACATTAAACACAAGTGACTTGCAAAGACTGAACAATTTACTACCACCCTGAAAGACAACGATGTGAGACACCTTCAAAAATCTAAAAAATACAGCTTACCAATTATCACATCAGAATGGAGAAAGCAGTTATTATAGCTATAATTACAGTTAAACTGCGAGATCTTATTGACTAGAAGGACAGCTAGTAACTGCCGGACTGTTATCCTAAGCGTGTTGCTGATAGGATAAAAGGCTATGGCTATTTCACCACCAGTTAACAGTTGCTATTAGTAGATGTTTCTCAAAATAACAAAGAAACATTTTGTAAACAGTGAAGTAGACAGAGTAAGTTCTTTTAACAAATGTCATATAGCTGGTTTGTTCCCATCAGTTATTCTGTTTTCACAGAAGATTTCTAATTTTAATAAGCTGAATTTAATTTGGCAACAAACTCACATCTCATGAGATTCTGTATTTATAAATGTTAGCTTATTTTTAAAAACATTTAGAAGCTGGCAGACCTCAGATCTAATAATAGTTTCAACAGTGTCCTTAACAACTAAGTCCAATCTAATATGCTTCAGCCCAGGGATCTGATCTGGCATGCCAAAGTTTCTCACTTCAGCAAGTAAAAAATACTGTCAGAAGGGTCAGTTATATAGCCCAAGCCTATGGACTTGGCAAATCCACAAGCCCCAAAATATCCACCTAAATGCCACCCCAGCAGCATCTGTTTTAGCAACAAGAGCCCCTCTCAAGGTGGCTACTATAGACAACTCCAACCAAGCAAAAAAGAAAATTGAAAAGTTACTAGTATGGTTTGCTCTCTCTGAGGAACGGGCACACACTGAAGAACTCACTGTTGAACATGGATAAAAGCACTCTTCCAACTCAAGAGCTACTTCTACAACAGGAAGACTTGCCTCACTGTTGCCACTTGGTACAAGTCGCAGAACAGGTAGGAAATCTTTAACATAAGCAGGTATTTCAAATCAAAATGTAAGATTCTCAAATTCTACAAATGAATATACTTAGATTTATTTTGAGGGGAAAAAAAAGTTAAGCACCTAAAAGCTCAGAATTCTTCTAAGTTAAATTTGTGTAGGAGAAATTTAATAAAAGAGCATATATTCCCATTTCTTGGGTGCAAGGACAGAGTTGTATTGAAAGAATCTAGACTGTCCTCAATTAAAAAAACCCTTATATTCTTGTTCACTCATCCACTGCATCTATATATTTTGTGTTATCAGGACAAATCTGCTCTCCCCAAAGATTAGGGCTGTATGGCTTCATGCCTTATAAATGGAATTTGAGTGCCATACCCTGACCACTTGTCGGTTTGGTTGGGTTTTTTTATCCTGAACAGTTTTAGTTTTTCTTTCTTTTAAAGAATAAGCTGGTTTTATCTGAAAGCAATCCACATAGGGAAAGCAGACCCCTCCACCCTTTCCTGCCCATCAGAGCGAGCCTCCCTCGCCACACACATCTCGCACGTGCCCCTGCACGCAGAGCGTGTCTGCCACCACGGCTTCCTGCCGGGCCAGGGAGCAGCGTCACCTCCAGCTCATTATCATCCAACCTGCACTTACCTGTGGCAACCAAGCCCCAAGCATTGCCCAAACGCTTTTGGAGTGACAGCTCCACTAAGCAGGAAGCACCTCATTTCCAGTTTATTACTTTGTTTACTGGCTACATCATTCTACCACAGAAAAGTTTAAGTGCTTCATGACATTTCACTGAGAAGATATTACAAAATTAAAGTGTCTGTATCACAGTGCGATATACTACACTAAAATACCACTCATCCTTTTTCAAAAGATATTTTCACATCCTGATCTGCGTACTCTGTAGCACATCATCTTTGCTGAAAAGTTTTCCACAAAAACCTTTCACAGAGTTACTATAGGGCATAAAACTAAGTCTTGTTTTTAAAAACAAGGACCTTATCCAGATCTCCTAACTGAACAACTAACTCCACAACTCCTAAACACACTGGTTCAACTCACTTCCCCCCGATCCCATGCCTCCTCATCCTTCATCATAAGAATCTGAAGAAGAAATGCATTCACTCAACTGTTCTTCATTAATCTCTCCTCCAGCTTTCCTCACAGATACATCCAGAAATCCTCCAGCTACGTTTCCAACAGGAGGTAGTAAACAGACTTCTGTTGAACCCAAAGAATTATCTCTTTCCACACCAAACCACCAAATAAGGTGGAAGAAAGTCTCTTAGCCCAGTTAGTACAAACAGACCCAGAGGCACACATCTGAGTTTGACTTGCAAAGAAGGAAGCAGAAGAGAAAAAGCACTCTTCAGACTGATTGTTCCCCTCTTGTAGACAGAAAGCCATTTATTTTAAATTAGGATAATCTCAAGGAGGGAATTAATGCTTCAGAAAGTAAGAGACAACAGCTTTTTTCTTAATTTCTAAGTGAAAACAGAATAGCCTCTACATAGAGAGCACACAGAAGAAGAATAAACAAAGCAAAGCAATAAAGAAGTAAGAAAAGACTAGAACAAGGTGATAAAAAACAGTCAGCATACATTTAGAGACAAACAAGCTTGTCTTCCTCCTTTAACTGATCATTCATGCAGTGAGGGGGAGGGAGGAGGAAGGAGCAGTAACTCTGAGTTATTTAGACTATAGTAAGACTTTTGATGTCTTGTAACATTCCCACAGTAAAACATGACTACACTGTAGGTTCATCAAAACCACAAGATTTTTTCCAGTTGTGCACCAAGTGTACTCTAAGGGTAAAGAACAAGCTTTCAGAGCTTGGCAGTAAGCTATCACCCTGCCATTATGCAATGTTTTCATTAACTTCGATGGTGAAACAGTGTGTTTATACAGTTTATGAACAAAGCTGAACTGGAAGAGTTTGCAAGCACTCTGCTATGAAGTCTAGTTCTGTCTTCCAAACTCAATAAACTGGCAAAGTAATCAGAAGTCATTGGAACGAAGTTCAACAGAAGCAAGAGCAAAGCTCTGTACTTGAGAAAGGAAACAGTGGTCCAAACACGCAACACAAAGCAGCTGACTAGGCAGCTGTATTGCAGAAACTAAATCAGGATGATATCACGGATCAAAGCTAGGTAAGCTGATATTTTGTTACTGCAGAAAGAGAAAAAACACAAAAGCCAAACATCACTCCAAAAACACTGTATATAGGAAGGGAAATAAATTATTCTTTTCACTGGCACTGGTGAAGCCTCAGCTGAAGCAACGTGACCACTGTATGCTAAGATGTTTCAAGACTTCACTTTAAGAATGGCAGCGTAGGAAAGGTAAAGCCAAGCAGCAGCCACCAGTATCTCAGTTACTGCATTCTCTAGACCCAGTTACATGAATATGCTTATAGCAACCACCGTGCTTCCAGACTGACACCCCACCTGATGGGTAAGTCCAGAGTGATGCTCGTGAGACACGTCCTATGAATGCCCTGTGCCTTTGCACGGCGAAGGAGTAAGCCCACATTTTTACCTGCACTTTCAAACCTCTCCTCCTCACTTGCAAAACTGCTCCATGGATTTGCTATGCAGCACTCCACATCCCATCTCCTCCATACTGCTCTCATGTATTGCATGTTTATATCTGTAATTTTGAAACTTTCCTTATTAAAAAGGGATGTAAGTACCTTAGGGCCAAATTTCCCTTTTTCCTTCATTTCTGCTCATCCCTCTTACCTCCTCTAATTACTCTATAACATTTCCCATTGTTAAAAAAGTGGTTGCACCTTTAGATCTCCCCTTTCTTCTCCTGCAACATCCATTTTTGCTGCTGATAAGAATTTTATTGGTAGTATGACAAAAGGTAAACCATACCTTCTCCCAATATGCTTGGGCATTACAACCCTATTAGCATAGTTTTAAGCTTAATTCTAACTACAAGAACTACATCTCTCTACTCCAAATGTATTCTGATATAATTATTAATAATTAAAAAACCCCAAAAACCTTTCAAGTCTTTTTAAGCCTGTTTCTTTAGGTTTCATTCAGTGTATGGCTTGGCAGTCTCCTCAGGACTTTGAGGGCCTGTAGAACAGTGAAGACTGTGAAGCAAGGCAAGTGGTCTGCTTCTCCCCTGTCCTTTGCTATTAATGCACGACGATTGGAAGCAGGTGACTGCACACTTGACTGCTTGTATCCTGTGGTGCAGCTGCTACGCAGAAAGCAGCACATGTAAACATTTGCATGATTCGTGCCTCCTAAGAGTCTCTGTGGGCCGCATGTGGCATTTAGGCAGCATTTTCACAACCCCCTTTGTGCATGGTATTGCTCTATTACATTAGGACACAGTTCAGCTAGAGGTATTTACTAAAATGGCTGGAGATACTCTCCAATATTTGGCAAGATCCATGATTTATTTCAAGATTTTTGTTAATTATCTTAAAAGAATATCAAGACATCACTTCTGGAAGGGTTTACCCACTATGTGATAGACATTTTACAATGGACAGGAATCTCAATTTATTAAGCTGTATTTATTAAGCTTAGGAAAAACCCACAAAAACCTGAAAACTTGCTTTCTTTATGTGTTTGGTTCCCTCTACACCAGATTGGTTACAAAAGGCATCTGATCACTTATCATAGAGAACTTAAAAATGTTTCCAACTTTCTAATTTTTTCTGACTAAAAATTCAAGAAAATAATAGACAAAGGTCATATAGAGGTTTTGGACTGAGACAGGAGAGCATTTAACAGCTGCAAATATTGACTTGGGTTTTACCTGGCTATTTTAAAATTCTATTTCACCTTGACAGTAAATAGTTTTCAAACTTCAGGGTCTGGTATTAAAATCTAAAGAGATTCTAAAAACAACCTGCCTTGCTGCAGTCAATTAATTAGGTGAAGGTTTAAGCAACTAAGAAACAAGGAGGAAAGCAAAGAGAAAAAAAGCCATTTTGAATCCCTAGTACTTCATTCCCAGTAATTTATGCATATGTTTACAATCATTTCTGTACCATCGACATACCATATAATCTTTACAGCATATACATACAAGAAATCCACCCAAGTGAGTGGTCATTTATGCGGTGTCGCTATTAGCAAATGTCATTAACAAACCTAATTAAGATGTGTATGTCATATAAGTGTTAGTATTTAATATGTGGATATCTAAGCTATATTAAAGTGTTTCTCAAAACACCAAAGTGATTATAACACAAAAATAATGTGTTTTTAAAACTGAAAGCAACCAGGTAAACAATAGAATCATCAAACCTTTCAGAAACCCAAATATCTAAGCAAGGAATTTTTTCTAATTAACACTCAGAATTCTACAACGAGCATTCATAAGATTTCTCAAAAAAAAAAAAATCTTCCTTTAACTAACAGGAACCGATAATCACTGCTCATGTGGATCAAAATAGAAGTCATGACATATTTTCAACTCTAGGGGCATCAGCAGCTGTTGCTATACTGCAAAAAAGCTGAAGTGTTATAAACATATACGTAGACAGTCGACTTTATTTTTCTGTAAAACCAGATGTTGGTAATCCAGATAAAATAGTAGCCAAGTGATCGTGAAAAATTAGTATTTCACCACGTTTGTTATGATACATCTCCTTTATAACTGGAGCAAAAAACCACTGTCAGGTTATAAAACAGCACAGATGGAAGTTATGGTTATTTTCAGGGTGTTTTTCAGCTACATTTTGACATTTTTGTGCCTGTGCCGGCATTGTCTGTCGATGCCCGATTTGCCTTTGACCGACTCTCGCCTCAGCGCTGCAGTTCTGTGCTAACGAGCGACTGTATTTGACACACAAAATGCAGCATTCCCAGAGCAAAAGGAGTTTGCTACGGTGTTTGTCTCCCTTCCACCCATCCAACCAAGACAATGGAAAGCCGAGGGGCAGGCAGGACACACCGGGCTGTTAATCGCCCTCGGAGGGTTTCCTCACAGTATCGTCAGCATTTCCCCAGTTGAACCCCAGTACCTGGATTCTCTCCCATCCTCCAAAATGACAGAGAAGGGGATAAGGAAATAGAGCGATAACACCGAAACAAAACACCAGGCTACTTCTAGTCCTAGAAACAAAACAGAACGAAAAATAAATATCTTGATAAGCCGTTTACCTCGTTCCGGCTTCATTTTCTCCGCTTCCTCGGCGAGGTCCGAAAGGAGCCGAAGTGCCGTGCTGCTCTCCCCGCC
>NW_010309320.1:0-202 GCF_000700745.2 Antrostomus carolinensis
TGCACCTCATCACCCCGGGGAGCTGATCGGGGGCTGTCTGGTACTGAAGAGATTTGGGAACTCCTCCCTCTGCCCCACGGACGGACAGACGGACACTGTGCCCCATTGCTGGAGGGTCATTCCTGGGGTTGGGCTGCCCCATGGTTGCAGCAGGATCCCGGGGGGCTGTGGGGCTGGTAGGGTCCCCCCAGCTCAGGTGGGA